>NW_009621645.1:45232-79206 GCF_000690535.1 Cariama cristata
GATACCTGTGAAGGAGGGCTTTCGATAACAGAGTTTAAGGGTTTCAGGGTCTGAAGCTGAGACTGCCCCAGATATGGCATTTGCAGGGGAGGTTCTGGATACCTGTCCCAGGGAATGTTGCCGACCTTACGAGTCTGTACCTGCACGCTCGTACACTCCCCTCGCATTGTTTTGCACTTAGGTGAGCTTGATAGTAATCAGTGCTGTGCCTTCGGTGAGATGACTTTGCTCTTTGCTGGCTGATTTGCTGTAACAGTGGAAGTGAAACTTGTGTGCCTTAGACGTCTTCCAGATCTAATCCTGCCTGTAGATGAACAAATTAAGAAAAGAGATTTGGGGTTAGTTATGGATGCTTGTTCCAATCCTCAACCTTTCTGAGGATGTGTAAAATTTTCCAGGGGAATGGTTGGAAGCCTCTCTTTTCAGATGTCTGAAAATTAGATTGGATAAGGCAGTAGCAAGTATCCTACAGGGAACATTTCTTCTCTGGAAAGTGGTCTAGATGGCTCAGATTCAGCAATGGAAAAAAGATACATTACAGTACAGAGCAACAATAATTTTGCAGCTGAGGTGCTAAAAACCAGATGCACTTGTATTTCTCTTTGAGCCTTTGAAGCGGCAGCTTGCCAGTGCCTGAGTTCCTTTTAAATTTATGTGATGCACCTATTTCCTTATTATCACTTTTATAGATGAGGGATCCAGCAACACATTACTTCTTAAATGTCCTGCCATTATGAATGCATTTGCTGTTCATTGTAATAGCGCCAATCATGATGAATTAATTTTGCATTTATGTAGATGTCATGAGCACTTTGGAGTTTTTTCTTTTCTAATTTAAATCAGTAAATGGACACTTAAAAGCATTATCTGTACGCCGTTGCCCTGCCAAGGGAGCGAGGGAAAACCGTGTCTGTAGATTCAGGCTTGCATAATCCCCCGCGTCGTGGGGAAGCTTCCTCCTGGCTAGAAATTAGCATCCAGCCCTTCTGGATTGATTGGCTGTTCCTTGTGACAGCACGGGCCTTAATCAATTTGTTGCATACACAACGGGCACATCTGTTCATGCCGTAGGCGTTCCACTGTCATTTAGCGGCTGGCTCAATTTAATGGACCGCTTACTATATCAGATACCTGCTTTGAGGGTTTTTCTGAGCTGGGGAAGGGAAGGAGCTCTCTGTATTTATCAGAGGAACCATCCCCCTTCTGTTTTTGCAGAGTGCTTTGGGTGCTTCCCGCCACGGAAGCGCACTTTAGCTGCGAAAGGTTGGCACTGCCGCGATAAGCCTGTGGTTGGTGGGTAAATTCTGTAGTTCAGTGTTGCAGAATCTCTGCTCGGTGAACCAGGAGAGAGAAATAATTTAGTGGCAGATGTTTGGAGTTCAAACAGCACCGAACTTCCAAGTGCTGATGTGAATGGAGTGTGTGTGGAAGGCACAGAAGGGGAGAAGTGCAGGGGGACCAGAGGGCTTGCACAGACCCAAGTGCAGAGTGAAGAATGCCAAAGGGAGGCATTTAAATGTCTCCGCAGCTCCCCTACTTGACCGGAGCTCTACTGGGTCTGTCACACCGCCGAACAAAAACGTGCAAGTTTTTTTATATACCGTGCACTCGCATTGTTTCTTGACGCTTTCCAAGTCCTTTGAAGACCTGAGTGCTCCCGGTGGCTCTGGAAACTCAGCAGAGCTGTTTTGTGTATCACTGAGCCTGTAAGGTGCTCGAGCTTCCTAACGCTCTTGTGAGTCAGCTGAGAAAACAGTGGCACTGAGGAACTATGTGATCAGCGGAGGGTCATCAATGAGGTAAACCACACAAAAGACTGGAATGTGGAAGCCCCGATTCCCAGATTTCTTAGCCCTTTTCAGTCTCCTCTGTTCTTTCTCCACGTCTCCATAGGTAAGTCTGAAGGCAGGAGTTCTTGGTGCCATTTTACCATGTCAGATCCAGCTGGCCCCAAAATATCTGTGACTTCACACCATGACTGTACGGTTCAGGTCTGTCAGAGCACTGAGTCACCAAATCGAGCGTTCACGTCTCAAACTGGTGGGCTTCGTTTTCAGAGGTTGGAAGAAGGAAAAGTTGAAAGATTGGAAAACCAAAGAAGAGGAGACCCGTTTTGAAGCAGAGCAGCAAAATTAGGGAATGACGAGTTGAGATCTGTAGGCGTTTTTGATAATACAGTCACGATCTCATAATGAATAAAACAATGTGTTTCACTTGACCACTCCATCTAATAAGGACTCACCTCCGCTGGATTCTATCATTTTCAAAGTAATGAAATCTCTGCATCACCTTGAAAGAGATAATTTGACCCCTGTGTTTATATGCATGTACATGACAGCAATTTCTAGGGGGCACCCAGTAGGTCCATTGCTGCTTACATTTTTGATGCAGGAGAAAGGCTTCTCCTCAGGTTTATTGGCTTAGACAGCTAGCTGGGAATCACAGTTTTGAAACAACTATTTTGCCCCAGCCGCGTTCGACGATCTTTTTCCACACTGAGAAGACTGTCGTGTGATTTAGGCATAATCACTTCAGATGCTCAACTGCAAAGAGGAATCCTTAATGTGAAAGGGGAGTGTGCAGATGGGGAGCGAAAGTGAAATAGCTGTTGTGCCTCAGATGTAGATCCTTAGTCGAAATAGTTTTGAGATATTCCCTTATGGATAAGCTCTTAGAGGTACTACTACCCTTTACGACTTTTTTTTTTTTTTTAGGTGGAAATTTATAATGGTTAATATCTGCTGCTTCATGTCTACACTGGAAGAGGTTGGGGGAGCAATAAACTGCCCAGCTGCCATGGCCACTTGTTTATGTAGTCTTAATATATTAAGCCAAATCGATTCCTGGTGCAAAGACTTCCATGCATCTTATTTCACAGCTGAATCCCAGAACTGTGATTTTGGGGCGCTTCTCTCTTTGGTTTAGTAGAAGTGAAGGGAACAGATTTAGTCTGGTCCTCTTGGCATGACCCTCCACTCCTTCCCCCTTATAACAGTGCTGTGTAAAGCGGCAGAGCTGTGGAGCTTGATCATACAAGCTGCTGTAGCTATCAGTCCTGGCTTGTTTTTGAAGCATTCCTGAAAAGTGCCAAATATTTGCAGCACCGAAGGTCTAGCATCCTTCCTATCTCATGTTTCAGTAATTACTCCACATGAAGTTCAGGTAAATTGCACTTTCAGACAGAGATTCTATAAACATTAGTCATTTTTTTCATGAGTAGTTTTTGTGGGGTTTTTTGGAAGTGTCCGAGAATTAAACTCAGAAGCAGAGGCAGGGAGTACAAACGTAGGTGAAGTTAGAATGGGAAGCAGTCTGTTGTGGAAGGGTACTTTTGAATTTTCCAGTGTGCAGGCAGTCGTGTCGCAGCAGTGGCACACCGAACCTCGGGAGATCACTGTGGGTGGGAGGGTGACTGCAGTGCTCTTTGCTGATGATCTACTCACGGTGCAGATCTCCTTGTGCGTGCAGTGCTACTCTGCAAGGAAAAAAAAAGCAATACAGTATACAGGCCAATGTTTACCCCGTTATCTCTTAATTTCAGTTGTTCTTTGGTGTCAGCACTTACAGACATGGCATCCAAGTGCCACTCGGAAATGCTTCTGGAGATTACAGATGGGAAATGACATCCTCTCTTAAGACAAGGCCGACGCTATGCGGATGAAGGACAATTTCTTCAGTGCGGTGACAGCAGTGTAAGCATTGCTGCTGCTTCTGCCAGGAACCAAGTGTTGCCTTGGGAGTCAAAACTCTTAACGGTGCTCAAGCCCTGCAAACTGCCGCAGTGACCTGGTGGCAGCAGACTGTGAAGTCTGTTTAGAAGAACATTTACATTAATTCATCAGCTCTGTCCCCAGGCCACTGGATTGTGGATTGTAGTATGTCATTTGTCCAGTCGTAATCGGAATTGGATTGTAAAGGGAATGAAAAACAAGAACCAAAAGCTTATGTTGGATTGTAGTACTGCTTTAGTCACTTTGCCGATTTTTTGTTTTAATTTCTGCTCTGAATGCGTTCAGGTGAGCCAAACTAGAGTAAGGGAGATGCACAGCGAGAAGCCTGGGGACTTGACGCCTCACCGCTGGAGGTGGGGATGGTTTGATTGAGAGTCCCACAAGAGGAGCAGGGTATGGGAATCCTGAGCTGGCCAGTCTACCCTGAAGATAAGAAACAAACAACGAAGATGGGACTACCCTGAAATACCCTACATAGTTTCAAGGGAGGTGTTTCTAAATGATTCTCACTTTTTAAGAAACTTATATTTTGCAAAAATGTTTCGTCCTCACTCTGCGTGCAATAAAGGTAAATCACCATCTATAGAGCAATGATGCCCGTTTGTATAGGAGAGAATCTTTTCCATTTTAAAGCTGCATTTACCCCTTGCTTTACTTGGCCTAACACCTTCCGAAAAGCCGGCACAGTGGCTCATTAAAGATGTTCTCCATCTTGAGCATGTGTGTGTTAGGCAGGCAAGGGCATGTGCCACCATCAGCGCTCAGGAAGGCTCTTCTGCTCCAGCTGCTTGGGAGCAGCACTTCTCGCTCCAGTCCCCTCTGCCTGGAGAAACCTTTTTTGCTTCAGAAGAAGGTCACCACCCTGCTCTGTCTCCGTGCCAGGACTGTGCCAAGCAGTTAGGGCATATTAGCAGTGAAAGGCTTTTACGTGCTATGGGGAAAGGTTTTAAGGCATTGAGATGCTCAGTTCCCATTAAAACTGGAGGGGAATGGGCATCTGTGTTGCCCAGGTAGCTTCCAAAACATCAGTCTTAGTGGTAGCATTCATTCTAATTCATTAGTATGAATTATAGAAGTGTTTCCAGAAACGAGCCAGAGTCTAAGAGGAGAATAGTCACTGTCCGAAAGACCTTGGTTAGCCATGTTTGTACAGGAGTCCACTTGACCACTGTGGGAATTTTGGTTTGCTTTGTTCGGGGTTTTTTGAGAAAATGTTAGGATTTGGCTAGTGTAACGGTAGGCTCTTGCCAGAGTTTCGCTGTCAACTGCTTTTTCCAGCTGTATCAGAGTGCATATGTCTTTTGAGCAGCGTAGCTGGTTCATGCAAGCAGTGGTGCCAACCGTCTCCTGGGGCACTCAGGGCTGGGCTCTGGTAGACACGCAGGCAGCAGGATTAGGCCTGGGCTAACTTGCTGCATCTCAGCTTTGTGCCTGCAGGCGTGTTGGTACTTCATGTTGGATTTGACCTTCGTAGTTGTTGTAGACCGTTGTTCTTTTTGGCTGGCCTGCAGGCATGCACTACCAATTCTGTCCTAGCTACTGTTGCGTATAACTGCAGCTCAGTTTTGGTCAATAATTATTAAAAATGAAGATGTAAATAGTTGACTATTTTAGTCAGATACCTTCTTCCATTCTGGCATCTAATGGCTCTGGGGTATGTAATTTTGTTGTCTGGTCTAGAAATGGAAAATTTTTGCAGTACTGCTTTCTTATTTACAGTCCCAGATGGAAAGCACTCAAGTCCTGAAATCCCTCCAGATGTCTCTGTGGCACATTTTCCCTACCCTTCTGAGGGTGTACGAAAGTGGGCACTCTATATCCTGCATTTAGACATAAATGCTACCCACTTTCCTAATTTCTTAAATACATTTCTTGGACACTTAATAGTGGGAAAATGTGCTGTTCAATTTTTCTGCCCCGCTTACTATATGATGTGAGTTGTTAGAAGAGACATTTGCTGTTGCAAGAGAATGTCCACTGAATTCACTGCTCCAGAGGAGCCTGAAGAAGAGCCTGGGGCACCGAGAGAGGGTTTAACTCTGACCTTGGAGCTGTTGCCCATCGGAAGCGGTGAAGAACTGCCCGAGCTCGGGTTTGCACAGGAGCACCGGGTAGACAGCAACCGTAGGGTTTGGCGCAAGCTCCCAGGCTGACTGGAGGCTCCGGTGCAATGCGGCATCAGAAGCCCTCAAGGACAGGGAATTTGCTTTGACATAAATACCTCTTTGCCCATTTTGTCCAGTGTATGTGGAAGGGAAATTGCTAATGAGTCATGGTAATGAGTGTGAGCTCCCAAACATTTAAGCAGAGTTAACGAGCAAGCAATCACTGTAATCTTTTGTCTTCTGTTTTTCCCATCTCTTCCAATGTGTATTTGGTAGTAAAAAATGTTCCTGGGCCTTGTCATCTTTTGTTATCATTGTTCATTATGTGGGATCCCTGGGAGGCGTTCCTGTCTTTAATGTGAGCCAACGTACTACTTTGTAGATAATCATGGAGCTCACCCTTGGCCACTGAGAGAAAGTGGAAGAGTTAATTATGGAGACAATCAACTGTTCAACTTCTAAGACTGAAGCAATATCAGAATGTGATACGTAATGAGGAGTGAAGCAACATGAATGGGTTTTGTTCTGGGAGTTTTGCCTGTTCTTCTCAATCTTTGGGGCAATTAAGTTGGAAAAGTCTTATTCAGGATAGATATTTAAACTATGGCGAACGCGATCATTGGAGAATCTCAGCCTTAACATTTCTCTTATCCCAGAAGGTGATTCCCACTTTTGGCATTAAAAAGTTCTAAAAGACAGAAATAGATTTTTTTAGGCCCCAAGTCTAAATTAATGGGGTAGCTTAAATAAGCACAAAAGTTTAAAACTAAGAGGGAAATATCACACAGCTCCCTAGAGAGAAAGTTAAGAACTGTCAAAAAGACTCAAAGCAAAGAGAAATAAAGCAAATAGAAGAAAGATCTTGCAATCAAATAATTACAAAACGAGGAAACAGTGAGGGTATGGGGGGAGATGCACTGTGCAATAAGGATGGGTTACAATTAAATGTAACAGAGGTGAAGCTCCAAAACTAAGAAACTGCTTTGTCTTTCTGTTCAGGAAAGATGTTTCAGCTGGACCTGATCAAGCCAATACCTTCCCACCCTTGTTCAGTACCTGGGGTGAACAAGACGAAGGTGACCAGTAGCTCTGAGCTATGAAGGAGAGGCAACTACCGCCTTCAAGGTGGATGCAAAACTTTGACAGTTTAGTGGACATGACTGAGGGGTTGGTTATATCTTTCCAATTCAGTTACAATTTGTAGTTCTAGTGTGGAAATAAGGATGTCTTCTTTTTAAAATAAATCTGTGAAGTCTGAGTTTACACCATTTGACTAAAGGACAGGAAATCTCAGGGACAGACAGACGTGCTAATCTAACCTCAGTACATATAGACCAATTTGGGAAGCAGAGAATGAGCAAGAATAAATGCAAAAAGTATCGGAAAAAAAAGGGTTTTCAGGGATTGTGCCAAATTTGTCTGATACCTTTAAGTAAGGAAGTAACTAGTCTCCTTGGGAAAGAAATGCAGGAAACAGAAATTATTTGATGCCCTGCTTCACAGCGAGTTAGATAAACTGGAGAAGACAGGGACTGGAAAGTAGTACAAGCACTTGGGTAACGGGGAGATGGTAGGAAGTGATGCTGTAAAGGGAAGAAAGTTGGAGGGAGGTTATTGAGACTTTATCAAGGAGCAGTCTTGGGACCAGTCTTGCTAATATCTTTATTAGCGACTTTGGCCCAGAAAGTGGAGAGAGTTAATGAAATAGCTTTCTGTTACTGACACGAAGGTGTGAGAGACATCAATAAAAGGAAGATCAAGATATTGTGCAAGAAGAATTGGATGACCTTGAAGATTAAGCAGTAGAAATGTTATAAAATGTACCAAGTACAAGGTTATTCACCTAAGGATTAAACATAATCCACTTTGCTGTAAACTGGGCTCATAACTCAGAGAGGAGTGAGGCAGAGAATGATACTAGTGGCTTGGTCCAGATAAGACTTGCTGCATTTGGTTTGTCTACAAATTCAGTTATTTTATTGCAGAAAAGGATTGAGCTAACCTTGTGCAATATTTTTTTTGAAAACCTGTACTATATTTTGCAGCATTGAATGCCAACGTGATGCAGCTGGGGAAAAGGTGAATGCAATGCTATCTGTAGAGTCGATAGAGAGGGGCGTTAAAGCTGGTGTGTATTTGGAATCAAGAGTGCAGTTCTGGTCATTCATGTTCAAGAAGGATGAGCTTAGAAATATGTTCAGTGATGGTTCGCTTTAATGAAAAGGTAATACAAAGGGAGAAGAAGATTTGTGTTGCGTAGTAAAAAGATGGCAAAGACGTAATATGATTGCAGCCTGTAAAACCAACAGGGGTTTGCCCTGTGTGTTGGAAGGAATAACTTAAGCTAAGAGACACTCTTGGCACAAGAACAGCAGGGCATAGGCTGGTGATGAATACATTTAGGCTAGAAATTAGAAGAAACTTTTTAACTGTAGGAAAAGTGCGGCTCTGAAGCAGACTTCCACTTACAGAATTTGAAGAGCACAATTTTGTTCCTGTAAAAAAACAGAGGCAAAATTATGGTTTGTTTGAGATGGAGCCTAATCTGGACAGGATGTGTTCACCTGTGGTAGAAGGAAACAGGGCTTGGGCTTTTCAGGGGAAGTCTTTGCATCTTGGATTCTGTATTTTATCCCAGGATGAGTGAAGAGTGAATGAAGTTGCCCTGTGTCCCTGGAGATCTCAGTTTTACATATATGAAGTAAGAATCACTCCACCTTTGTGCTTAAGAGTGTGATTTGACCGTACTTGGTGCTGCCTTCTGAGAGCTTGAGGGGAGAGAAAACCATTTGGCCGGGGAGATGTTCGATGATGCAGGTGAGAGGAGCGTGCCAGCAGGTAGGAATCCGCCTGGCGGCAATGAAACGAGAGGATTTCCAGCAGTCTTTTTAGTGAGAGCATCCTTTGAGACCTCGTGGAAGCACATGAATGCACAATAAATTGCAGCTCAGTTTTCTCTAGAGAAATGGACCTGTGATGAGCCAGAGCATCATGGTGCATTGTGTGGTTCTTGGGAGGGATGGCTAGGTGTGCTAGAGGGGTTCACCTCACTGTCTTAATTACATGCATTTTTTTTAATCTTCCTTGTGCTCTTTCTGTAGTTTCCCATCTGTCTTGTTTTCTGATTGCATCATGAAATTTCATAGCTCCCCATTTGTTAATGGGTATATTTATAATTGCTATAATACAATTTATAGGTGTTCATTTTTATAAAAGGCGACACCTGAGCATGAGCCAAGGGCAGCCTAAGTACTTTTCTGATCTGAGGATGTCAGGTGATTGTTCCTGGGAAGAATACCAAATATTTATGATTTAGCAAACAATTTATTTTCCAGGCAAAGCACTTAAAAAAAAAATCCAATTTATTCATGAACAATTTTGAGATAAAAATGAGCACCTATAGACATAATGATTGCAAGTCATGCTTCTGTTGCCGTTTTTGAGCAAAACCTTGCTTTAGTGTGTCTTTGTCTACCACAAAGTGATTTTTAACCCACTGCAGGCACAGCATCCTCTCATATACTGTCACTTCCACCATTTTGAGGAATCGAGTAGTCTGATATTTGATTCAGAAGTACAGTTTGGTCATATCTATGTGCTGGAACTCAAGTAGGGTTCTGAATATTACAGAAACAACAGTATCGAGCAGCCGGCCGGTTGAATGCCTGCGTCTTTCCCTTAAACTGTAGAAATGGACAAAGACATCGTCTTTGTGTAATAATTCATTTTTCTGCCAGCCCTGGCGCCCCTGATCAGAGGCATCATTCCAAGCTGCCGAGCGCAACGTTTGGAACAGCACATTCTTGTTCTTGCAAAAACCCAAGCTTGGATGGCGCAGAATAGGGCTGTCTTTCATGAAGCAATGAAACGCCTGCTTGTCAGCTGCTCCTCGCAGGTCACTTCTGTCAGGCGGCAAGAATGAATTGAAACTAGCTTGACATGGAGAGCACAGGGAAACGCGGCTCGGTGCTGCGAGGCTGGAAGCGCCGGTGGGGAAGGCGTGGGACAGTGGTGAGCCTTGTAGGCATGCAGGACCTTCGCCACCCTGCACGTCTCCTTGCTTCTCCTTAATAGGCCTCTAGAGCAAATGGTTGTGACCGTTCCAGTCTCTCCTCTTTACTTTTGGATTTTTACCCGCGTCTCTGATATGGCCTAAAGGCTTTCATGCTTGTGCTGGGAAGTTGGCATGGTTTAAAGGAAGCCACCCTTACAAGAACATTCTGCTGTTGTGAATGGCACAAAAGATGCTTCACGTCATGAAATGTGGAGGCTGTCCTTGTCCTGCTGCAGCTGCGATGCAAACGGCTAAAAACGCTCCTGCACAGGTTGGACAAGGGGGAATGGTGGCTTTCACCGTCTCTGGAATCGCATTTCTCGTGAGACGCTGTGACAATATGGAAAGAATACAGGGATAGGTTAATTTTTGCTGTGTTTTCATCACAATGCATGTAATGGTTCACAGAACACAAATAGGAAAGAGGCAAGAGGTCTGGCTTTTTAATGGTATTTTGCAAGTACTTTGAAAAGATGGTAGCCAATCTCCATACAGAAGGCTCTAGCACGCATGTTGTCTGCAAAGCTTTACCGGGTACATCTGTTTAACTTGCAGAAACAATAAAAATAATAATAATAAAAAAAAAAAGATTCAATGTTAAAAACAGAAATGTGAACTCTTAATTACTTTTGTCCCTTCTGGTCCCCTTGAACAATGAACACCAGCAGCGCAAGCCCAGGGTGTCTATTCCAGCATACTTTCATATTCCCCTGTAATGCGTCTTCCAAAAATTTCTATCTGCTCCTTAGCAAGCCCACCTGAGGCTTCTTTCCATGTACAGAGCAGTTCACATCACGTCCCTACTGTCAATATTTGGACACTTCATCACGTAATGATGCTCTGTAGCACTGTTGGGAAGTCAAGATTCCCAGTCCTGTGGTGTCCAGAGGTTTTTCATAAGCCTGGTCCTGTGTTCCCTGGGGAAATAAATCGCTTCCTCCCAGTTTCTCCTGATCCAGCCTCAGTTTAGGGCTTTGTAACGCTTAGGAGACAGAGTCGTCTTCATATTATCAATGAAGCATGCTCTTGGTGCATCGGCCATGGAAGTTGGAGCTGGTTTCTGTAGCGTGGATCACAGTTCGTAGGAGAGAGCAAAGTTGAACTGGCCACCTCTCGTGCTGGGGCAGGGTCCAGGTCTTTCAGCGTCCCTGTTGGCGGCTCTCAGGCGGTGATGCATCCATGGCCTTTGGCTGCGGACCAGGGTCTGCGTTCTTAGGTGCTGGCTCTTAAGAATTGCTCGTCGTGACGTTGGATGATCCAGCAGTGATAGAAGCGTACTGAAACTATGGAAGTTAGAGCTGACTTAATGGGTTAATAAAAACAAACATCCAACTTGCTGCTTTCTGGCTGTGTATTAACCAAACTACAGAGCACAGCGTTCCTGCCCGAGCCCCATTTTGGAAGGCGTAGATTCAGTAGGCTGGCTTTTATGTTCAAGTTGCATTAGAAGCAGCAAAATAGGATACAAATTGTTTGCTGCGGATGTCTGTGTTTTTTTTTCCTGTAAGTAGTTTGAATATAATTTCTTAGCAGCGTTTTTGTCCTTTTTCTGAGCAAAATGATTTTGTCTCTTGTTTAGTCTATTGCCATGTGCCTCCTATTTCTGCTGCTTGCTGTGATGAAGCACCACTCGGGTATGTTCTTCATGCTGACTCCAGCAGGAGACCAGAAATCTCATTAAAGAATCGCAAAGACATCGTGAGGCTGAAACGTCTCCTGTAAATCCATTAGTGTCCATATATAATTTACTCTTCATGTTTCTCGATTGGAACTGTCAAATATCTTTGACGGTATCCTCCCTTCTTTAAAAACTTAAACGTGACCCTATATAACTACTTATTCTTAGAACAGTGAAACCATTTGCTCTTTCATGAATTTATAAAATGTTTTTAATTATAAATCAAATAATAAGTAATTTCTCTTCCTTGGCAATCCAAGAGAAGAATCAGTCAATTGACCTCCTGCGCTTGGCAAAGCAGCATCCAAAGGAGAAGCAGCATCCTTGGTTTAGAGAGCACCACTGAGCGTATTTGCTGCTTGCACGTCTGCCGAACTGCCAGCAGAGTTTCAGAAGACGTGGTGTCACAAAGGTATTGATCTTTGTACTTTGCTTTTTGACCTAAAACTTCTCTCCAAGGAAATATTTTATGTGGCAGCAGCAGTGACAGTTTTGGTAGAGAAGAGCTGCTGCTGTTGAATGGTGTGTGGGCCAACCTGTCAAACGGAGGTCTTAACAGCTCTGGCTTCCTCTTTGTCCTTCTTCACTGGGCAGCTCCTCCTCCTCCTCAGCAGCACACAAAAGAAAGAACAAACCCCCAAGCCCAGACACAAGTAAGCAATCGATCTAACGCAAACAATGCAAGGGGTTAACCAGACCCTGAAGAAAAGGGGCTTTGTAGATCTTTGTAAACCTTAGGACCAGGAACAACAGGTTGGTTGCGTAGAACGATGTCAACTTCAAATGAGAGATGAGGGTTCCCTCTAGAAGAAAGCCTGTTAGCTGTGACTCTTTCTTGTGATTCATATGAAAGGAGTCTGTGGCATCCTTCTGGTTGCCAGTGAGGTGCAAATCTAGATACTACGAAAGCGGTTCTAGCAAACACAGTGCGAGCCAAAGGGTGGATGCTCTGGGTCACACCAAAAATTCCTCTTGGCCAAGTCAGAGGTGCATTATTGGAGAGGTGCAGGCATGGTTGCTGAACCTGTGCAATGAATCATTTGGGGACTTTGCCCTATTTCCTCCCCTCATTTCTCATTGTCCACTCCCAATTCATTTTGTGGTATCTGCATGCACACCATAGTCTCATCTCGAGAACTTGCTGTCCAGCTGTGGAGAGCCTTGAACGCTATCTGTCTTTGTGAGGAGACGGTAAGATTATGTGTGTGCTCAAACGAGTGCGGCCACATGCTGCGTTTGCGCTGCGACAGCTTGTGATGAGGTAGACCTTAGTCATCCAACTGTCTTTCATACAGGGTCTGGCATATCTATTCTCTTCTTTTCCAAAAGAAACTGCAGGCAATTAAAATCATCCCAAGGTCTCCCTGGCTTCCTGCTTCTAATCTACATTCTCAAGAATGAATCGAAACTGCAAGAGGAAATTCTGTTTGGTCCTATACTTTTTAGAAGCCTGGAATGGAAGAGCAGGGAAGAAAAGAAATAAGATATATTCATACACCAAAGACTCAGAGTACCTTCATCTGACAATTCAAGGTCTTACTTCCACAGACACGCTGGAGGTGTGCATGGTGTCCCTTAGTCCTCTTTCCTGAATAAGAGGCCACAATGCTGTAGCTGCTATTCCGAGTGACTTTAATATGGTTTTCCTATTTTACCGTATGCTTTTGCTGCAGTGTTTTGTATGCAGTTGTTTTTGTGCTGA
Organism: Cariama cristata; assembly: GCF_000690535.1. NCBI lineage: Eukaryota > Metazoa > Chordata > Aves > Cariamiformes > Cariamidae > Cariama > Cariama cristata. Next base: position 58,503 of record NW_009621645.1, read on the forward strand.
AGCATATATTTTTGTAGTTCCTTCCCAGATTAAAAGAGGGAAAATGCAATGAGATAAGTTGCTAGTTTAAGCTAATGCAGGTGGGTTTGGTAGGCACTCACCATCTTTGCTGCTGTCACTGGACAGGCTCTTACCTCTGAAGGCAAGTGAATGTTAACAAAACTTGGTGTAGGACTGTGCACCGCTTGAGGTTGTCCCTCTAAAGAAGCTCTGGAAGTCAGGTTGCCTATGATAATTTGCATTGCTGAATGGCCAACAACAACAGAAAAAGCTAAGGAGGGACATTCAGTGTCTGGGGCTTTGGACTCGGCGTCCCCTCTCCGGACCCCGGATAACAATTGCAGTCTGGTTTAGCTGCAGAGGCTGAAATGCTGCTGCCTTAGCCCTCCTCCTGCCAGGTCTTCATGCTAAAACAACTGCTGAATGGGGCATATTTCTAGTCCGCAGCCCTCTGTTTCAACACAGATAGAAAGGAAACTGCACAAGCTAAAAATAAGCCGCAGCAGCCGAGAAGCATGCATACCTCCTTCTCAGCCATCCCTGCTCCGCCGGCAGCACAGCCTCAGAGAGTGCGAGACAGACAGCTGAAATTAGAAACTGCTTTAGCCAAAAAGACAACTTTGCCTTTGGCCACCAATGCTGTTGAAATGGAAACATCCCTTTTGTTTATTCCCCTTTCAGGCTGCTTCTCCGAGCTGTTTGCTACGAGTCAGGTCTCTGAGTGAGGGACTGCTGTCTACGGTGCTTTAATACAGCAGAGCCCTGATCTCCATGAGGGCCCTTCAGCACAACTGTTGAACCAGCTGTCCTATTTAAAAATACTTGCAGCAGGCTCTTGGGTGAAAAAAATAGCATTTCTGTACTTTTACATAAAGTGACCATTTGTTTCCAGGGAGCGTGCTCGTGTGTGTATTATACATATTTACACAAAGGTGTGTAAGTGATGCATGAAACCAAGATTGCATTTCATCTGTTGAGTGAGAAGAAACTTAGCTATTTGTGGGGTTTGGCATTTTTTCCCTGATGCTCATTGGATGCTAAAATAAGAAGGAATACAGAAGAAATTCAGCTGGCTTCCTTGGTAAATCATGCCTGAAGTTGTGATCAGGGAAGGTGACAGAATCTGAATTTTCCCAAGCAAGTGTGAAACCTTTGGCAAACGAGGAGGCAGGTAACGGTAACAATTCTGGGAGCGGGAGAGAGTGATTTTTATTATTGATTTGTCCTTGAAGATACCTCTCCCAGGGACAGCCCGATGAGTGGCACATATGTTATCATTCCAGCCACTTTCCCACTTGTGTGCAAGGTATAGGACGGCTTTGAGAGCCCCTTGAAGTGTGATCGTGCCGCTTGAACCGCTCCTCGCCTGCTCTCAGACATCCGTGTTTTTGCTGCCTCCAACAGGAACACATGGAAAACGTCCCAGATTATTTAATAGAAACATGGAAAATGTCCCAGATTATTTAGTAGAAGCAGGGAACTACTGAACCTCAGATTTCTCTCTTTCCTACAGGGCCATCGGTGCTGCTTGGTTTCTCTGCAAGGTAAAGAATATATTCTCTTCTTTGAATATTTCACCTCTTCTTTTTGCTCTTTTTTTAGGGTCTGTGGTCATACTGTGCCAAACATCATGGTGATCAAGCCAAAGCAAGGAAATTAGGTGTGTTCAGCAGTGCTACAGAAGTATAAAGCTGAACCAGCACATGGGGTGGATTTCTGTTAACCCTGAGGTCTCCAGTCAAAGGTTTATATCTGAATGGGTGAGAGAGAGACCAGAGGTGATCTTTTCTTGGACTGCCAGATGGAAAGCAAAAGTTTGTACTGTTGGAAGAAATTGCTGAACTTCTTCCTTGCCCCCTATGCACACATCCATCTGAGAAAGGGCAACGCGTCTGACAGAAGTGAAAAGGCTAGTCCTGGATGAGATTTAGCACAGAGCAGTTGAGTAGTTATTAGGCATCGTCTCCAATGCAAAACTGTCGTGAAAGCTTTGGAAGCGTGTGGCTGGCACGGGAGGTTTTGCTTTGGTGTCCGTTACTTCTGCTTTGGCGTTGCCCGTCAATTAAGACTGCACAGAAGCTGATTGAATTAAGACTTGCCACTAAACAAATGGGAGGAATTTCCAACCCAGCTGCCTTGGAGGTGATGGCCCCTGAGATGCTCTTCCCAGATTCAAGCTCATAAGACAAAGGCTTCATTCACAAATGACCAAACTGGTCTCCTTTCTCCCCAGCTGCGTTCCCTCCACCAGCACTGCCCCATTCCCTTCTCCCTTTCCCCCCACCCCTGCCCGCTGAGGAAGCTCCCTGCAGCTCTGTCGCCGCATCCCCCGCCCTCACCCCCTTGTACAATGCCTAAAAGGTGGGGTTGTGTTTGTTTTCCTGCTCCCCGCCCCCCACTTTGCCTCTCAGATGATGGATGAGCCGCCAGACAGTGGAAGATAAATATGCCAGGGAAATTTCAGCATGTGCCGCAAAGTGGAGATGACTTCCCGAGATTCCCCGGTAGAGGAGGGAGCTGCTCTGCTGCCGTTTACGCCAACTGCTTGGGCCAGGCCTCGAGCTTTCCCTCGTGACTGCCCGTGACCCCCTCTTTAGGCTCACGTGCTGTCTCGGCGCTTGTTATCGCTGCAGTCACACCTGCGGTAATTGCGTGTGTGGTTGTATGAAGCACCTGAGCGCCCTGTTTGCAGCGCTGCCACCACCATTAAAAGATACGGCCGACAATAAAAATCTCCATGTTAAAGGAATGGGAAAGGCAACTGGAACAGTAGCATTGTTATAAAACGGAGGATCCCACGTATATCCAGATGGTAATTAAAATGCAGGTTTCTGGAGGCAGCTCTGTTTTCTAAACATGAATTCGCCTTGTGTTGAATGTACTTTCTACAGCAGTAGCAACTATAACCGGTGAATGGAAAAGCAATTAGCACCCTTTCTGTGCGCACATTTAATAGATGTGCAATGGTGTTGAATACAAGAGGCAGTTTTTTGCAGCAGAAGCATGCTACGCAGAGATACCGGTCTGAACGTACGTACATGCGTGCATTCGATATTTCCTGTGCACCGTGTGACTGTCCGCTACCCAGAACGTAGTGTGGTGTGGCCCCACACGTTCAGCCACAGTGGACTAAGTCATCTCTTGAATCTCAAGCTTGTTCTGGGCTCTGCGGCTTACTGAGGAGGGGTGAACAGCTCTCCGGGACGGCAGAGCCAGAGCTGTGCCACGGACACGGTTTGTGGCCGTAGGAGGGCAGTTGATCTCCTGCCACTTTGGTCCCTTTTGCTGCAAAGTGGAAATGAGGGTGCTTGCCTTGTCTGTAGTGCTGCGGTGGAACTTTGCTAACCTGCTTGCAAACCTTCTGCTGAAAGGCCCAGCAAAGCTGCAAAGGCAGAGCTATCTGACTTCCATGGATGGTGTCCCCATGTCCCCAGACACCCTGGGGACACAGCGGAGAGGACAGTTGTGGAAACTTGGAGGGCAGGATAGCTGGACCCCTCAGTACCTCACCTGATGTTGTTTGCGGAGGTCTGAACGGGCTTTTTTGGCAAGACCAGTGTGCTAAGAGAAACTGCTTTGAAGGGTTTCATCGTCGTCGCACAGAGATCTAGCTTGTTTTACCCATAGCTTGCACGACTGGAAGGGACTAAAAGATGGACAACGTAAGTTCTGTTTTGCGGAACTTGTGATTTTTACCATCAGAAGTCCCTCGTGGATTATGAGACTTATAGCCATCGTATCAGCACTCTGGGTGACCTTCGTCCACTCTTGGTAGCTGCCCCAGAAGAGACCAAGAACAGAAAGGTCCTGGACACCTGACCCAGCTCTCACCAACAGGACTTTCTGCAGGGTGGGTGATGGTGCCTGTTTTGAGGCTTAATGGGGCATCAGCCTCCAGGGCTGCATCAGCAGTGTGTTTCAATGACGCTGAGGTCAGGCATCAAAAGAAAGAAATGAATTTGTCATTGCAAATTGGAAATGTATTTCAAGGGTACAAATTGCAACTAGACTCATAGCACGAGAAGGATGGGCCAGCTCTCTCTTCGGCTGTTAATTGGGACTCTGTCCTTACCAGCACCTTTCTTGCTTCTGTTAGTTTCCATTTTCTTTCCCCTGCAGGTCTTAATTAGGCACGTAGGTACACGTAGATGTACACGTGTGTTTGCAGCGGAACAGCAGCCAGGCTGGTACATGGCTTCGTGTGGGCTGCTGAAGCCAGGACGTGTCCTCCGGGAGATTCCTATTGATGCACAGAGGGTCTGCGTGTGCCTTATTTTCTCCTTTTTTTTTTTTTTTTACTGCTGATTTTTTCCTAGCGGTAATGCAGTACTCCTTATTATCAGCCCATCACCCACTTGTGTTGCTAGTCCTGCTTGTTTATGAAAACAGATTTCTCTGTCTGATCTCCTCCTTACTGTGAAGGTCCAGTTGTTCTTCGTTTCAGTGTACAGTGCGTTACTGACAACAGCGATTCGGTAGTCCCTGTTCAATGCCCCAGTCTTAAGGCTGTTTTCAAGAAAGAGAGGGGGGAGAGAAAGTGGAAACCAAACTCTCATTTTACCTGTCTCTTGGAGAAATCACGGGACAGCCGAGGCTATATTGTTGAAAGCAAAGGGGCTGCTCAGGTTATGAAATTCTCAAACATTAGCTCGGCATGGCTGAGCCAGGGCATGGGGAGATGTGTGAACCCATTCATCATCATGGGGCAGCTGCCAGCTCCCTGACTTTAATTGGGGCTTTCCAATATTTACGCTGTTTGGAGGGTTTTTTTGGTAGTGCTGATAAAGGATTTCATTCCTCTCTCGTGAGGCCGTGCAAAGAGAGAAGAGGTATAAACTTAATTCAAGGTTGCTGAATGACTTGCAGCTACTGGGGGAAATTATGTTACTCAGCATTGTTTTCCTTCTGAAATTGCTGCCTTGGCAGCATCTCGAGGAGTTTTGCATATTTGTCTCTTTAAATTTCCTGTTCCTCAGACTGCTCTGTCTTCACAGTTTCCAGTCATTGCATTTTTATTAAAGATCTCCATGGAAGTAAACAGTCTGGGAGGGCGCATCCTTCCCATATCCCTGGCTTGAGAGAGGGAAGCGGGAGTGGAAGCGTTTCTTAACAGGGGGAGGAAGGGGAGATTGGAAATTATGCTATTGCCAGTGTAATAGCTTGAAAAATCATTTGTCTGAACTTGGATTACGTCTCCAATGGTAGACTTTAAAAGATTATTATGCTTAAAAGAGCTCCTTTCATTCACCATGATGTGTCTGTCTATGGACACGCCTCGGTGCTCACTTGCAAACAAGCCACACAGAGAACTGCGAATTTTCACACCCCCATTTGCTTCTTTTACCCCTTCCCAGCTGTCACTCACTGCCTTCTTCCCAGCAGGAAAAATCAGGGATGTTTGTAGGAAGAGAAGGAGCAAAACGTGTTTGTCCGCCCGTACTTGCAGGGTGATGGTGGCCTACTGAAGCTCTGCCTTCCCGTAGGGTAGCAAATTACCCGGGTTTTCCGGAGGGAACTTTCTTCCAGCTTCACCCAGCTGAGCAACTGCAAATACAATGAAAGAAATTTTCTGGAAACTGCCTTCTCCTTTTGCATCTAAAGTGTTGCGAACTCTATTACCAAGCATATGCAAGGCAGTGGAGCTGAATCTGGGTGTTTATGCCAATGTAACTGCTTCAATTTATGAGGCATTGATCATCTCTTTGTCATAGAGTTAACGTGAGGGTAATCTAGCCCCCTCAACACGGCTTGATGCTGCCTTGCTTTTTCATCTGGTTACTTTATCGGTTCAATGTGCGGCCCTTTGACTACACCGAATATCCTTTGTAGGTCAGCTGCCATGCAGGGAGCCTACACGTGTGCGATGCTTAATTGGTCTCTCAGCTCTTTTCCACTCTCCACGTCGTTTTGCTTACAGAACTCACCCTTTCCCTCCCATTTTTCCTTCCCAGGAGAAAGGCAGGATGATGATGATGACGATGCATCTTCCGCTAATGGACCCTGCTGAGACAGTGATTTTGGCTGCAAGGGAGACTTTACAGGTACCTTGCACTTCACTTACCAACCTTCCTTGGTAAAAAAAGGAAAAGAAGGATCACACGCTTCCAGTGGTTTGGCCTTTTTTCCTGGGACCTTTGCTGAAGCTCTCTCTGCCCTAGCAATATCTGTAAATCAGCCTGGGCTTGGTTTTTACCCTGCGACCTCACAGCATCTCCCACAATGCAGAAGGCAGCGTGATCGGTCTATGTTGACTTCTCAGAGTTTCAGAGCAAAGAAAGTAAACGTGAAGGTGCTTTGCTGGGGGTTTTGTGAGGTGAGACATGAGCTAGGTTTCCAAACCCTCCTGAGCTGGAAGGGATTTTTGGAAGGGGTTTAATGCCTCCTAAAAATCTCATCCTTACCTAATACATGCTAGTTAGCAAACAATGCTACAGACTTGGTATGACTTCATCTGATGAATGAGCAGGGGCTTATTGTTAAGAGCCTAGGGATAATCTCCTCACTGTGTTTAAGCACCTTACCCCCTCTTACTTTCTGTGGTACTCTTCTTGCCATAATAATGCTCGTAGATTTTTCCAAATGATAATACAGTTGATTCCTATCCTGGGAAAAGTGCAGCTCAGGCCTAGTTGATTAGTCAGATATTTTAAAATCTGTTTGGATTTTCTGTAGTAAAAGGAAAGGCAAACAGTAAGATCTCACTTTAGGTTTAATACCAGTGGAGGCTGGGGATGCAGTTCAAACTCTGCAAGGCTTCTGGTGGGAATGTTTCACAAAAGACACTTTGTCTCCTTTGGAACAAACGCCACCGAATAGTGCAATTTATTTCTTAATTATTTTTCCAGGGCTCCTCTGTTTCCAGCATGCTCACAAACACTTCACATAGAGATTTGCTTCTTTGGAATGGCATGAGGGAGGACCGGCGGTGGGGATTCGCTTGCTATGCATGGCATGGTTTGCCTTGTCTGCATGAGCTCTTTCTTGTTCCTAGGATACACTTGCTTGACTTAATTTATGGGCTCGCTTTATTATTTTTTCCCTTTGGCTGAGATCTGTTTTGACTTTCCCACTAAGCTCCTTTCTGAGCAGGGGCAAAACCAACAACACTGAATTTATTTAAGTGGAATTAAAGGGCAGTCCTTGTGCTGAGGCTGGGGCTGGGCTGGTAAAGCACGCTCATCCTCCTGAGGTGCTAAAGAACCTCATGTTTCATTCAAAAGCCAACTGCGCTGAACAGCAAGAGATCCACTTCGAAGGACTGTAGTGAGGCTCGAACACCAGCAGCACAGAATGAAAGTTGGGGCTTTAGGAGGCGATGGGATGTAAATTAAAAAGAGAAAAGAGTTGACCAACAACTTTACATTAAGGGCCCAGCTGGTTTTGTTGCCCAGAAGCAAGGTCTGGAAGACGACGTAGTCCCTCTGCTCCTATGGTGCAGTAGTGACTATTAAAAATGGGTGGGATACTTAATGCCTATATAAACATCAAGAGCCATTTTCATTAATAAAAATGAAATTCACCTTCTTCAGTAGCATTAAGAGTTGCAAAGAGGTGTCTTTCTGTACTGAATCGTCAACCAATGGTCCTTGAAAATTCAGCCCTACTTTGTGTCTATGCAGATATTTTTCTTGTTCGTATGCATGCTGTGCTTTGATTTTCCTTGTCCCCTTTTAAAATGAGAAGTAAGCTGAAGCTTTCATCAGAACTACAGAGAAATGCAGAAACTGGACAAGAGAGCACAGTCTAAAAACGGATGCCTTTTGTGAGCATACCGAGGGTACTAGGGATGCGAGTGGCACATCTACCCCAGCCAAAGAAGATGTTTTTTTCTGATAGTGTTCAGAGCAGCTCTGGCAGCTGGTTCCTCACCGTCACCCTGATGCTAGCCCTCCTGCGGGCGATGGAAAGCAGTTAGCTGGAGGACAGTCTTTTGGTGTAGTGCCCATAGTATCGATGGGTGGAGGGAACTCTCCATGTCTGTGGGACAAAGCCTATTTCTTTTCTCCTTGTTTTTTCCCCTAGAAGAGAAGAGCCACAGGCAGAGTTGAAGAATTTACCCTTTTTCCCCTCTTAACTGGTAGGTGAGAATTACTCTTGGGAACGCTTTGAGGAAACATGATTACATCCATTTATCAACGTTCAGTCTCTCTGCCTGATGCTAAATAAACAAGGCAACAGGTAAGGGACGTTAATGAATCTTCTGGCCCTACCCGTGAAGGGCAGAGGTGGCTGAGGAGATCCAAGGGAGGCGAAGGTTTAAGATCCTTTCGCATGGCTGCCAGACCAGAACTGAAGCTGGGTGCCTGGGAGTGGCACAAGAGAAAATTCTGTTTTCCATCCTGTGCTCCTCCTACTCTGCAGATTGCCGTAGTTGTTCAGCCTCAGGGGTGGTTACTCCTGCATTTCCAGCTGGCACTAGATTAGCTTGAAAAACTAACAGGACCTTTATATAAATCATCTCCAGAGTATCCTTCTGGTAGTAGAGGTCTCAGAAAATGACTTTTCGTGGCGCCTTTAGTACAACCGCATATGCTGTGGGTTAAAAGTTTTTGACCTTGTCAGATGTTGGCTATGTGCAGCTGGGCTTGTGTTTGTCTCTTCTTATTAAAAAGGTTAGAAGGGGAATGAGAGATATAATGTAATACATTATTTGTCTTGTAAGGAAAAAATCCAGCGTGGTCTCTAGAGCCTTCCCTGCATTTTCTACTTTATCTCTATTTGCTGAAGTCATTGTTGGTCCTGGGATTTTTACAAGTAGTGAAATTGAAAGCACACAAATAAGAAAGAAACTGGACAGAAAAAGAATGACTCTTGTTGTACTAGGCGGAGGTGAATTTAAAAAGATGATGGCTGGATACATTGCTGCTCCCTGAGGAAGAAAGCCCATTACCGCGTTTGACTTTAGGATACTGAGGATGTAGTGCTGGGCATTTTACTGTCTCCTCACACGTGCTCCAACTTGAATGCTGGGGATAATTATTCTTGATCATCAGCTGACAGGAACTACATTAGAGAACCTAACGCCAGCTTTCCTGCAAGGCAGTGCCCGTACCATGAAGCTGTGAGCTGTCACAGCTGGTGTGCAGGTGGGTCCGCAGAAGAAGGCAGAGGAGCGACTATGACACAGGCAGCTGGCCCGGGTAGCAAAAATGAGAATGTAGCATGAGAGATGTCAGCACGGTCTGACAACCAATGCGAGGACGTTGGTTTCCACACACCAGTGTTTTGCTGGACCCTTCATCAGTGTGTGCTGTCTGTTTTTTAAGATGTCTCTTCTGGTTAGAGAAAAGCGAACGCAGCTGGCAAGCCCCTGTCACAGCCAATCCTTTCCTTTCCTGCGGAGACCTTTCTAGGTGCCCTGACCAGCTGGCGGGTCAGCGGGGAGCTCAGAAATGGGTTGGACCGCGCAGATGACAGACGCTCTTTTATCAGTCCTGAGTTAGTTATCGTTCCTGCGTACTGGTGCAGAAGAGTTTGTATGGTGGACCTCCACCAGCGAGACCATTGACAGATCTCGAGGATGGGATTTTCATGACCAAGCGGCTGCTCTTTGAATCAGAAAAGGTAATGGCAATCAGCGGACTGCAGCAGTTCGGGAGCTGTCGGCCAGACGAGGCTTCTTTTGGGCTGGGGTTGCTTGGACATCTTTTGTGGTTTTAATTAGAATCTATCTTGATTTCTTCATTTAGGAATTTTAGCTGGGGAGCCCGTGTTATCCTTTTAGTCCACAAACTTACCCTTTCTTACGAAAGTTTTCTTTTCCCTTCACAGAAAAAATTCTGCAAAGTCTCCTTCTGGTAATGAACAGCAGAAAAGTGTCTTGAGCGATGTACACCTGCGGCAGGAGAAGCAGCTGATGTTTCCTCCTGTTACTGCACTTTGACATGTCTTTGGTTTGCCTAGATAATGTGATTTTTTTTTTCCCCCCACATATTTCTCCTTCAAGAATTCACTGCTTGTCACATCTAATGATTTATTCACTTGTCAACCTTTTTTTTTTAGGTTGACAAATATCCTGCAAAGGTAAGGCACTGGCCTTTGAAAATATGGTGCCAGTAATTAAAATGAAGAATGCATTACAGTAAAAAGTAGAAATATGGGTCTAAAAGCCACACCAGTATTTTTAGTGGTGGGAGTAATTGAGGATTTCAGTTTAATAATTCAGTGCTGCTGAGATTAATAAGTGGTATGAGGTAGAAATGGTCTTTCAAGAAGATGGATTTCAAGGGTATAGTTAACAATTTAATTTAGTATATCCTCAAAGATGCTGCTGGAATTACTGTATAATAACTCAGCAGAGTCCTACAATTTCTGAGCCTGTTTTGTAAAAGGAGGAGCACGCGTCGTGAGTGAGGATTATGCAAAGTGAGGGGACCCATCTGAGCAGAAACCAAAAGCCTGGAAATCCCCGCCCCGACGCTTGTTCCTGCCGTAGTCTGCACCGAGTCGCTTCCTCTCCTTTCTCCGGGGCAAGTCGGCACAGAGAGCGGGGCAGGAACTCATCGATGGATGGGTGAAGTACGGCAGGCCAGGGAGCAGTCCCACCTACCGTCTCCCATAGCAGGGGGCTGCTGGAGGGAGCTCTCCCCAGGTGCAGTGGTCATGACCACTTTTATCTTCCTTGCTCCATCTCCCAAAAGCCTCAGGAGGTTTCAGGCCAACTTCCCACCCCCCCATTCTTGAACAGGTTTTAGGGCATCAAAACAGCTTCAAAATTAAAGGGCTGCCTGTGTCATTGCAGTCCAATCCTGCAAATCTTACTCGCAAACACTGTAAACAGGTGGCTTCCTACATGTAGTCCCCTGGCGTTCAGGACCTTGCTGTCTTTGCAAGTGCTGTGCCAGTGAGCGTTTTGAGGTTGGATCCCTTAGTTCTCATCATGTCCTGCTCACACAGGAACCCTCCCAGTGTGCAAGCTGTGAGCTTCATCTGTTTATGTTCCTTGGCTCAGTAAAAATATTTGAAAGGATTGGCTCTGTGTAGCCAGCAGAGCCGCTTGTCAGGACAGCTTGTTGGGTGTCCCTTTAAGCATCACGGATATGTTTGATGGGGATTTTTCTCTTTATTATGAAAAGACTAAAACCTGATTGATAAATGATGGTGTTCTCCATGTGAGGTGTGAGGCCAAGCAGCGCTGAGCTGTGGCTAGGAGTCAGGTTTATAATCTTCCGTGCAGCTATAGAATAGCTCTGCTTTGGTGTTGCCCTCTGAAAATGGGAAAGACGCTACTACCCTGCTGCCCTCCGAGGATGTGCTTATTCGGCATTATGAAGCAAACTGGGAATCCAAATCCAAGGGACAAGGACTTGGGAAATTTTGATCGACTGGTTTTGTGGTTTTTTTTTCATGGCCTCCTGGAACACGGTGTGTCATGCTGCCAGATGTAAGGCCCGTGGCATTCCCATGGTGTCCTTCCGTACGGAGATTTGTCCCTGCGTCTGTGAAACCAGGCTGCGGTTTCTGGCTCCCCTTGACTGTGTAGGTGCCCAGACAGCCTGAGCTGCCTCCCTCTCCATGGCCAAAACATGTCAGCAAGTCTCCTCAGGCACGAACCTGAGGGTTCTTGGTGGTTCTGCCCTCTGGGCTCAGTTTTTTTGTCCCTTCTAACTAGAATAGCCCCGAAAGAGCTGCGCGTGGCGGGCAGCAGAAGCGAGCGGCCCAGGCAGCTCCTCGGTGCCCCGAGCTGGCTGCCGGTGGGGAGAACGCTGGCAGCTGGCTGTGGTCTGATCCCAACACAACTCTTTGCTTCCACATTCGTGTCTCCCCACGAGAGCTGCCTTCCCGGTAACAATGAGGCTGTCATCTTGTGTGAAGAGACTCTGAAGATAATAACCATGCCACGATCAGAAGCTGGCTCTGGACCGGCCATTTGACTCCCTTGCCGAAAGGTAAAAACGTCCATCAGCTAGGTTGAGTTCAGATCCTCATTCAGCAAGATGCTTTAAGCACATGAACAGTCCTCTGGGCTTCTTCCTGCTCTAGTGCTGGTGTCAATAGGGTTAAACTCAGCTCCTTTATCTTGTTACGCTGGGACACTGGAAAACCTGTGTTTCCTGTCTATATGTTAGGTGGGCGAGTTACACTGCAGACACATATTACTATTACAGCTGGAATGCATGTGAAATGTATCACCCTGACTTTGCAGTGATGATTATAGATATGGAAATTATTCAGGCTTTCTCCCATTTGCTTTGCGAGGTTCATTGTGTGCCTTGCTTATACCCCTCGCTTTCTGTGGACAGCGATGGAAGAACTCTGGCCACCCTTTGAAGTCGTGGCGTGATCCTACACATGTGGTCAATGGATTTGCACATAATGTACAGTTTAGCAACTTTCTATACTTCTGCTTCTTATTTCAGCTTCTAGGATAACCTGAAATTATATGGGAAGGTTAAGGGGTGACAGTTATAGCCACTCAGATAGTAAGATCAATGAAACCAGTGATGGGTGGGAGGGAGGAAAACAGCGTCCTGAATCTTTTAGGGAGAACCTTCCCCTCTCTCCTTGCAGTGCCAGATTCAGTCACGGGCTGTTGGGTGTACTGTAACATTTGGTGGGTTTGGTTGTTTTTTAATTATCTGCCTGATTGTGATTTTTTTTTTTTTTTCTCATTAGCTTTGGCTTTGTGATATGATGAATCTCAAAGAAAATAATGTTTTCAATCCAGGATCAAACATCTTAGCTTCCTCTAAATCAAAATTTGCCTAACACTAAAGACTACAATCTAGAAACTCTCTGTAAAAATCAATAATCAGTAAAGAGGCACGACAGTATTCTTAGGGGGAGTTTCCGATCTTTTTTACAGTTTAATACTGTCTAGGACACCTGATAAACCAGAAACAGTAAGTACATTAAATCCAGCACAATGGCTTATACAGAACAGGCCAGAGTTTCTGGTTTGCTCATTTTATCAGTGTAAATCCCATGATATTTCCCCTGACGGCTCCAGCAGGTACCCATAGGCTGCACAGTGCCATCTTAGCCCTTTAGCATGAAAATCCCACTGTTTCCATTTTGTTCCCAGACCGTGCTGCGTGGGTGCTGGTGCGTTATTCAGATTTGGGCTGAATTATGTTTTGATTTGACCCAGCCTGCATTGCAGTGCTTGCCGAAATACTGAATGAGCCTTGGCCAGGGAGGCAGGTAACAACCTCAGACGTCCCGCTCACCTGTTCTCAGGATCAACGACAGCTTGTATCGATAAGGTTATCGCTGTTATCATAGGAGCACAGAAACCTCCTCGTTCACCCCAGCTCCCCTGTGCTGGAGCTGGGCAAGCACAGGAGAGAGCTGACACGTCAGCCTGGGCTCGGTGCCGTGGGCTTCTCTCAGCAGAGGAGCCACCAAGCTCCTCTCCAGATTTCTTTGCTGCTGCGTAAGGCTCACAGTATAGACAATACCAGAGAGGAGAGTCTGAAAAAAAAACAGCGATGCCAGTTTTTAAATGAAACCGTCCATACCCTCTGATTCACACTGGGCAGTGGCGAGCTTGGCCACTGCGCGTGTGCAGGACTTCTGGCCCACAGAGGGTACCACGCAACTTTCTTTAGGCATACAGATCTTAACCATCGCGTTACACCGCTGCGGTCTTCCGCGTAGGTACATAGTTTTTTGCCTCTCTGCCAAAAAGAGCATTTCTCCTAAATACTGCCGCTAAAAAAAACCCAACACCTCAAACTTGCAAACATGCACGGAACAGAAACGGTGCAATGGAGATTTTCACCACCTCTGTGCAGATATTATGAGCCTCTCTGCTCATTTAGCTGCTGAGACTGTTGGTTTGAACTCCAATTAATTTCTGTAAAGACCACAAATCAAGTCCTGTCATAACCAGAGAGCATGGTGCGATATCATTATTGCTTACCTCTGAATGAACCTGAAAAGCAAGGTGATCAATCCAGCCATAATTGCCGGTGTCACCAGTGAGCTGTTCCTGAGCGACTGAGGGCCTCTTCCCCTGGCAGCCCGTCAGTCTCAGAAACAGCAATGCAATGTTTCAGCCCTCGGGTGGGATGAAAACCCCCTTTCGACCAAATGTCAATTATTAGCAGTAGGCTGTTCTTTCAGTGTTTTGCTGCTCATCTCTGATGTCGCCATGAGCAGAGGGAGATGCCCTGTGCAGCCTTTACCTTCCTGGGTATGGCCACGATCAACTGCTCTTGGCTAAGCCCTACTTCAGCCGTATGCTTAAGCAGTTACCTAGAGTAAAGCATAAGTTTAAGTTCCACTGAATTCAAAATTAGTCAGATACTTAAGGGCTTTATTTAAAAATTACCCCAATAAACCCCATGCTTCACAGAACCACAGAATCGATTTGCTTGGAAGACACCCCTGGGATCATCGAGTCCAACCTTTGACCAGTTCTTAATCACACAAGTTGCCTGGGAAAGCAATCACATCAAAGCAGCATCTGGGCTGCTAGAAAATTAACACATGAAGAACACAGTATATTATTGTAGAAGGTTTTAAAATATTTTTGCCACTTTTTAAAATGAGGGCTGGCCGTGGTAACCATGAAGTTAATTCCAGTATTGATCTCTGTTAGCCCCTGTGTCTCCATCTGTATAATGGAACCAAGAGCATAAGGGGCCTTTTAGGAAAGTGGTTTCACAGTAACCCATGTTACTCTCTGCAAGCTTTTGGGTTGATTTTTGCATTTAACCTTTTTCCATCCTTCCATCTGTTGAACACAAATCATTCGTGCCCAAGGCTTACAGAGCGAAGGTCACTTTTTCATGACATGACTGTTTAAAACAAGCCCACAGACTATGTCATGTGGCTTCAGTTTAAATGTAGTTCCCAGCTAATTAGTCTGGCAAAGTATCTATATTTGCAAACAAAGAATAACTATCACGTTATCCCAGTGGAAATCAGCAAAGGAATTTGGGGAATGCAAATGTTGATAATTGTAGTTCCTGCGCTATAGTTAGCTGGAGCAGCCGGACGGCTGCCCTTAAGCAGACCTCTCTTGGTGCCAAGGGTGTTACACACGGGACAAAAGGCAGGAGATCCGATTGCAGGATGAAAGGCCAGATTCTGATGTCCCACCTCATTTTATTCAGTCCTTTCTCAGTTAAAATTATCACAGGGCATTTCCTAAAGAAAGACCAGGAAGATTCCCAGGAACCTAAAGTAGATGGAGACCAGGATATTTAGTTTCTTTTGTGAGAAAAGGCGGTAATTCTTCTTTCCTTTTTGTCTGTCTGTCTTTTTTTTTAACCTATGCCTGAGTTGTTGGCTAACCAATGTCAGCGAGGTAATACCATACCGGTATTCCCGTGTGCGCGTTTAGGTGCTTTTGGTACCCTGAAGAATGACGTGTTTTGAACAGTTGCCGTTCCTCTGGCTTGGAAAG
Organism: Cariama cristata; assembly: GCF_000690535.1. Taxonomy (NCBI): domain Eukaryota; kingdom Metazoa; phylum Chordata; class Aves; order Cariamiformes; family Cariamidae; genus Cariama; species Cariama cristata. The sequence continues at coordinate 73,858 of NW_009621645.1, forward strand.
TAAAGATAACCTTGTTTCTCTTTGAAAACGAACACATACCACCACCACCACCATCTCAACCCTGATGATCGCTACTATTTTGGCTCTGTTTACATTGAGCTTTTACTTCATAACATAGATTTCACAAACCATGGGATGACCTGCACGTCCCAGATGACGAGCCGTACTGTGCCACTTCAGTTAGACTGCATTGTCAGAAGGGTGTGAAGGGTCCGTCAGACTGAAGTATTAGCAACATCAGCATTATTTTTAGTGGACTTACAGACTCTTGAGTGTAAAACCAGCTTTTTCATAGAAATTATTTCAAAAAACTGTGAATCCTGAGGCTCTTATTTTATTTTTTTTGTGTTTTCTGGCTCTGCGTTGAGAACCTGCGTGGTGCTGGTGACTGCAGGCTGGTGGTCCAGAGGTGGCGGCTCTCAGCTTGCTTCGCTCTCTGAACTCGCCAGGCACTTTCTCTGACACTAGTGCAAAGTCTGTACAAGGAGGCACTGAATGAAGCACGCCAGCAGTCAGTCTTTAATGACAGAGGTAGAAACAGGGAGAAATATTGCTTGAATAGACCCAGTAACAAGCTTTCAGTGTAGCTTAAATGCTGCTGCCCGCATCACAGCCAGTCTCACTTGGCTTTTGCTCTTGCAAACTGAGCATAGACGCGGGACCTCTGCAAGAGCAAGTGGTTCATCTCAACCTGATGCTCCTTAATCATCTGTTTTACTGGAATGCAAAAAAAGAGCGTGTTGTACATCGACTTGTACCATCTTTCCTATAGCAGAGGAAGAAGGGATCTCGTTCGCACCCCAGTACAACTGGAGCAACCCCACTGGTGCTGACAGCTTGTGAGAGGTCCACCGCGAGCTCAGTGCCCTTGGGTGAAGCTCTGGAGTCCTGAACTTGGAGCACTGCAGCATTCACCTGTGTTTCCAGGTGCCCATCTGCCTCCCCTCCTCTCCCTCCCCTCCTCGCCAGGCTTTGGGTATAACCACAATAGGAACTGACGCTCTCCCGATGGCCACATCAAATCTCTTCACGGCACTGGAAGCTGAATGCTGGCCGAGAGGGCTGCCCTGGCTGACAGCCTTCACCCTCTCCTTTCACTGAGCCTTAAATAATGAAATCTTCTGGCAAAACAAAGCGGTTTAAGGATGTACAGCGTTCCTCATCTCCTCTTTCCTTAGAAGGCATTTTGTCAGGCAACTTTCTAGGGAAGCTGATTTAATGATACAAATGTAAGATGCTACTTATCACTTGATACCTCTCTAGCCTTTATACGTAAAGTCGGACTCAAAGCAGGGAGGTGGTGGAGTCCCCATCCCTGGAGGTGTTTAAGAAAAGACTGGAGGTGGCACTCAGTGCCATGGTCTGGTTGACATGGTGGTGTTAGGGCAAAGGTTGGACTCGATGATCCCAGAGGTCTCTTCCAACCAAATCCATTCTGTGATTGTGTAATTGGAGCAGACGCGTGCATGTGTAGGATCCCATTTGCCACTGCTAGTCGGCGAACACTGCAACACGGTGCCGCTTCATGTCTCAGTTCCTGTAGAGCAAACTGGCGGGGGGGTGGCTGGGATAATGGCTGCTGCTGCTCCTGAGAGCTGATGAACCTGATAATTTTATCTCAGCTGGCAGAGCTGCAGGTCCTGTTCTGAATCACCTCAACACCCGATCTTTGTTTAAAACTTGCCTGCGTGCTTGACCTCCCTAATAGCTGACGGCTCTCACAGGTCACGGAAATCATCTGCTACAGCGACGCCCAGCCTGGGTCCCTAGAGCCTCCCTAGCAGCAGGTCCTCTCACATCTGCTGTCGGCGGGGCAGGCAGAGAGCTGATCACAGGAGGCTGCGGGGCAGAGCAACGTCAGGCAGAGGAATCACGCCTGCCTCTGCTTCTGTTACAGCCGAGAAGGAAAAGAAACATGCTCCTTCCCCTCAGGCAGCCGGAGAAAAAAGAAACCACAGAGGACCACAAAACCATCACAGGACAACATCTGCCAACGCCGCGCACTGCCTCTAGCGGGGCAGGGCACGAGCACCTGAAGATAACCCTGTCTGGCAACTTTGCGTTGGTTGTTCTGTGGTTTGCTTTCACATGAGAGGAATTAAATGGAAGCTGACGCAAGATCAGAGCCAACAGAATTCTGTTGTCGAAGGCAAAAAAAGCACCCTCAGAACATCTCGCAGACGTGTCCCTTCTCACACAGCTCCCGCCCCGCACAGTGCTCTCCCTCCATCAGCAAGCAGGAGTGCTTGAAAGCAACCTTCAGGCACCTGAGGCAGCCAGGTCCGCTAAGCAAAGCTTTCTTATGGAGAGAGTGAGAGCCCAGCTGGGGAAAGCTTTTCTTAGGCTAGGATTTTTCAGGTCCTTTATTTCTCTTTAAAGCCTGATTTAAAAAAAAAAAAAAAAATCTAGATTTTTTATTTCTCTTTACAGCCTTCCGAGTTTTAAATAAGCCTTTAGCCTGGTCCTAGGAAGAAGCAGGCCAGACCAGTAGCTGATGAAGAAAACCAGAAGAACATGCTTTCCCAGCCTATACTCATTACAGATACGTGATGATTGTTTCTTTTGGAGAGATCTATAAACCAAGCACTGGACAGGGTTTTCTGAGGGTTGGTGGATCATGTATTTCTACAGCTTGCAAAACTGACAACAATAAAAGTGGGGATTATCCATTGCTCTGAAGGATAAATATAGAAGTAGTACAAACAAATACACCTTCTCGGAAGAAATGTTTGCTTTCTGTGGTCTTAACTGCCCATCAGGGAAAGAAGTAAAAAGTAATAGATAAAGCTGACCGCTTCTCTCCTGGCAGCCATATTTCCACAAGCCGACAGCAAGAAAACCAGTATAAACAGCTGCCTTTAATAGCTGGCTCCCAAGTACCTTAATTAGGCCTCCAGGCTTGTGCTCTTCCACCTAAATTTGTAGCCAAGGGAAGGGGATGCACCTCTTCACCTCCTGTTTCGGTGCCTGGTCACCTAATGTGTAAGCACTTCTGTGCTAGGGGTGTTTATTTTTGAATATAACACTCCCTTGCGTCTGTAGCATTGTGCCTGTGTTAGAGCAGCTGCGAAATGAGCTCTGCTCTCAAATTCTTTATTCAATGTAACTTTACCTGCTGTTAGAAGGGTTAAATTGCAATGTGGTCTGGTCACCGTACAACCAGTGGTGGAGAGAAGAGACAGAGCCTGACCAGGCTCTTGCTTTTGCTTGGGGCTTTGCTTTCCAGGGCCCATTCAAACTGCACCCAAAGGATGCCAGGCACCTCTGGAAGCTCTCCAGAGGCAGGCAGTAGCCTATGTCACAACTGTAACTCAGCAAAAGCCAGGGTGAACAGCATGCACGTCTCCTCAATGAATAAATTCACCACGTTTCACCATTTCGCAAGGCTAAACAAAAGTTTAATAATCGCTTCTGCAAAGCTGAGGAAAAGGAGGGCCTGAGAGTGGAGCAGGTTAAGGCAATATTAAATAGCAGGTCCTGCTCTTGGAAAGTTGAAATGGGCTTTGGACCCACAACAAAAAAGATGTGGTGATGCCAGAAAAATGGACGGGAAACCTTTGGTCTTTAACATCAGCACTCAGTGGCTGCCGTGCTCCTGGGTTACTTAACAGAAGCTTCTGCATTTCAGCTGTGAGGTTGTATAAGCAGCTAGTTTTTTGCCGATGGACGTACCCCAAACCAGTGAAGTCCTGAGCTGCCACGAGCTGAGCCCTCGCGTGAGCCCCGTGGTGCCCGAGCCGGTCTGCGGGACCCGCGGTGCGAGCGGTCACGGTGGGGCTGTCCGCAGCACCGAGGAGCGCATGCCGGTGGTGCCACTTCTCTTGCGTGGCGAACGCTTCTGTTCTAGTCCCTTTTCTGGGGCAGGACTGCACCGAGATGAGCTTCCTCCACCGCTTCAGAGGGTCTGACCTGCCCACCTGTAAGGTGAATGCTGCAAGCAGCAACCCGGGGGGCATTTCAGTGCAGTTGCTGAAGGTTTGTGCTCCCTGTTTTGGGTCAGGCTGTGCCTTTCTGAAGGTACCAAGATGTTCTGTTCAAAGCTGCCACTCTTCTTCTTTTTGTGGTTTGAGTCCAAAATGTGGGTTTGGAGTTGGTTTTGTTTCTTTCTTTGTTTTCTTCCTACGAAGCTGTCTACCCATGAATTGCTATCTCCAATGGACCCAGAGAGAAAGAGACTCTGGATTCAGGGATGGCGCAATGTGTTTCAGCTCCAGGACAGGAATTCAAGGTCTTAGCAGCTGGCTGAGTGCCTAAACCAGGATAAAACACCCGCTGAAGCTGGGCAGAGCAGGGCTGGGATCCTGCCTGGGATCACATGCACGCCCAGCTCCTGCTGTTCCCAGAGTTGCCAAGTCTTTAATCCTCTGTGGGCTGAGACTTGAAAAGATTGTGTTTGACCTCCTCTGAATGGGAAACGCTCCTGACTGGGTACAACGGAAACAAAATCAAGTTCAAAGAAACATAGGAATGTGGCTTGGTGGACTTGGGATTAGAGGGCATGGATTGATAAGGATGTATCCCACCCTGCTACTTGATCACTACCGTGTTGCAATGAGTGGTGAAAAGCACCTGGCTGTGGTCACCTTTTCCTTCTGTGGTGTTGGGGGGCTCCCAGCAACGTGTTGGGGGGGGCTCTACAGACCACAGCAAGAGGGATCTCAACCTTTTCAGCCTGGACCCAGCAAGGGTTAAATGCAAATATTGCTGCTTTACAACTTTACATTCTGTCGTACTTTGGGAAAGTCCAAATTTGAATGATGTTCTTCAAGCCCCCGATGGTGCCCCAGTGCTCTGAGTGAGCTTCAACAACAACAACAACAAAACTCAGGTTTAAAAGAGCAGCGGTACTGAACAGACCATGTACGCGGTAGATGGCTTCGTCTTTTCTGTACAGCCAAATGTCAGAACTGCAGGCAAAACTATTTATCTTTGTACGGGACATGAGAAGGCCATGAGGAGTCATGGCTTCTCCTTGCTGCTCCTCTCTTCAGCAGCTCCGAGGAGGGTAAACTCCCTCCCCGCGCAGACGCCCCAGCTCAGGTCATTGAGACAGAGTGTCTTCCCTCGGAATATTATCTCCCTGCTGCAAAATTGCATTGGTAACTAATACCCGCTGAGGTCTTTCCATAGGGAAGTAAAGAAATAAGGGCCTGTTCCCCATCCCCCCCCCCCCCCCCTGCTGCAGAAAAACCACCCACGATGTGTTTGAGGGGAAAAAAATAAACAAGCTCCCTGATGTGCAAATGCAAAGAAACTGAAGATGATGAATTCCTCCCTGTTGAGGTATATTGCAAACAAGGGCTTTGTCTTCCAGCTTTAGAAAAGGCAATGTCTTTCTTTAGAGCAGGT
>NW_009621645.1:79227-79843 GCF_000690535.1 Cariama cristata
AGGGTTGACGGAAAGGAACAAGGCGGGGGGGGTGGGAAAGTGAAGCAGCCTGGCTGTGGGGGGCCCCCAGTCCATCCCCCTCTGCGGCGGAGGAAGAGGCAGGGGATGCTGCCGTGGTTTGGGCAGGGCTGGGGGCTACTGGAGCCACCTGCTCCTATGCCCAAGTTGTGCCGCGGCCAGGAGGGCAAGGGCGAACACCCAGGGCCACCGCAGCTCGCTCTGCCGCACACAGGCTTGCCCCGGTGCTAGTGTGGATTTATAGTCTGAACTGGCTCCAAAGCCCTGTTTAATATTAGCAGCGAGGTCCTGCGGGGCACGGCTGTGTGTGGCCCTGGAGAGACGTGCTAGTGGATGTTTCCCATCCCTGAGAGCCCTGTGGCAAAGAGGCAAAACATCCCAGAGGAGGCCAAAAAAAAAAAAAAAAAAAAAAAAAAATTTCTAAGTGGGGAAATTGAGGCATGAGGCAGCAGCCGCTGTGAAAATGTCAGAAATAAAACCTCTGCCTCCATCGGCAAGGAGACATGGAGCGCAGGTATGTGCGGGGCTGGCGAGGGGCACGCGTCAGCACCATCGCCCTGCGCCTGGGTCTTGCTGCGGTCGGTTTGGGTGCGCAGCA
>NW_009621645.1:79926-81662 GCF_000690535.1 Cariama cristata
AGAGGCGGGGTCCCCACCACGTGCAGGGAGGTGGCGGGGGAGCCGAGCCTCGGTGCTCGAGCTTCAAGAGCCCACAGCACGTGTGAACCACAGAGGACATCCTTCCCCACGTTCCTCCCCGCCGACACGCTGGCGTCTCCTCCATCAGTCTTGCTGGCAAGACCCTGAGAAAAGGGCAAGGCAGAAAGTGTAGCTGAGCACGCCCTTACCCTCTCCAATAAAAAACCCAAACAATCCTTTGAACTCCTCCAGGGCTGAAGAAACAACTGACATGTGAGGCGTGCGAATGCGTCCTGACGGATCTTTAGTGGGAGCTGGGAAAAGTAGTGAGGCCTTTCCCGACAAGGAGAGCCGGCTGCCTGCTCGGCCGAAAGCAGGGAAGCGAAGCGGTGGGTGCTGCCGTTCTGCTGAGGGAGGTACGGCCCTGCAGGAGGGCTCAAAGCACAGGGAGAGCGGGATGGTGGAGCTGGCGGGGTCAGGCGCGGGTGGCTGTACCGACGCTTGGAGGGTGCTACTCCGACCACACCAGCTCCCTCTGGTACGGTGGGACTCCTGTCGTTTCTAAAGTTGACGTCGTTAAGTCACCAAACCTAAGGGCATCTCATCTCCGATACCGATTTCCCTCCCTGGCCGCCGATCCAGGCCATAATCACTTTCTTTTTTTCCCCAGGGCCAGGCAAGAAGTAGATTGGAAATGAGTTGAGAGCCGGGGTCAAACGAGGAAGACATATGATCCCCCCAGGAAAAACATTTCTCAGTTAATGAAGTGTGAACCCAAATGGCAGGGAGGGGATGAGGACCAGCAAACCACCAACCCGTATTCATTAAACTTCCAAGAACTCTGAAATATAATGAGGGCCACAGCCGTCCTGGCCTGGAGCCACGGTGCAGGGCAAAGGGGCCAGCCCAACGTGGTGAGATAATCGGGGCCATCAGGGTCACGCGTCTGCCCGTTTCTTGTGTTCCCGTTAATTTCTCTCCCGCTTTAAGAAAGAGGAGAGGCAGGAGAAAAGGTGGCACAGATGCTTTTTCCTGGCAGGAATTGCAGTGCCGCTCTAGTTTGTCGTAGGTAGTGTCACGGGGCTGGGGGAACCAACTCCCGAAGCCATAAATCCCAATGAGTGCGTAGGGAAGAGGGGAGCTGGCAGGCAGCTCCCGCCCAGTGTCTGCCGGGCCCAGGGTTTCGCGGCTGCTCTGGCAGGGGGTCTGACACCCGCATTTATCACATGCCAGGGCCCAAAAGAAAAATGTGCCACTCGTTTTATGGTCAGGAGTAGCGTGCTGATCAGCACTGCGCTCTGTAAATATTGTAACCCCTCTCCTAACAGCAGTAACCGGTCTCTTCGTCTTTTTGGAGATGGAGTAAATCATGAGATTAATTTACTCACTCTTTTTTTATACCCTTGCCAGCAATAAAGTATATTAAATACATTGTAAGCAAAAGCCCTCATGCTACCCTAGAAAATATATTCATTTAGGACGCCGCTTCATGCCAGCAGGTTTTCAGCATCTGTGTTTGCCGCTGGCTGGTTCTCCGTAGGCATAAAGACAGGTCACGTCCACTGGCAAGTCACCTAAGCTCCATGGAAGAGCTTTTTTCATAAATAAACAGCATTTTCAGATAATTGAAGTCAGCGGGAACTTACCATCGTCCCTGAAATGTGGAGGACGCTGGGTGTGGAGCCAGGGGTATTGCTGGAGCGGCAGCAGGGGCCCCGAGCCCCCCCGACACCCCG
>NW_009621645.1:81693-87890 GCF_000690535.1 Cariama cristata
AGCCCGAGCTCCTATCCAGGCCAGGGCACCCTGGGGCCAACCTGAAAACCTGCTGGCCCCTGCGGTGTGAAGACCCATCCCGGGGTTTGCCTGGCCTGTGTAAGTGTAAGCCTTCCTCCACCACCACCGCAGTTGCGGAGCCAAGAGCCTGGGGCTGAGCAGGGTCCGGGGAGCCGGGCGTACCTGGCACCTTTGGAAGCTCAGCTCTGCCAAGCTCTGACCCCTAAAACTCAAAGCCCCTCTAACTGGTAACGAGCGTTGGCAATGCGGCGGCTATACCCGGGGTGGGAGTGGAGCGATGTCCCAGATGGGATTTCAAGCGCACACCCTGGGGAGTGTTTGCAGAAGGCGATGAACAAGCCTGAGGAGGGGAGTCGGAGAGCTCTTTCCTCGGGCTGTGTTTTTTAATGCGACTCGGCCCCCGGAGAGCGAGGGACCAGCGCCTAACAGTCGCTTTTTGCTGTGTCCTGAGAATAAGGCGGCGAGTCTTTCCGAATCTCCGGGGTGGACTTGGGTGATGATTTTGTTGTTGCCACAAGTGTCACACCTGCCCCACTAATGTGTTTAATCCACAGAGATACCGGCCTGCTCCCACCTAGCCTTTGTACTGCTCTGGTAGCTTTCTCAGTGTTTTGGGGGGAGTAGGGTTTGGCACGTCCCGGGGTAAGACTGCCCACGGACTTCTGCCACCCCCAGGGCAGAAGAGCCATGGTGCTGCTCACGGCTTAAGGACATTATGTGGTTCTCCAAGACCAGGGTGAGCAATGAGGAGTTCTGAAGATAACCAAGGAGCTACCAAGGCATATGTACAGCAAAACCCATGTCCCTGCTGGGTGGGAGCGAAGCAGGGGTGAAAGGAGGGTCCTGCCAAGCTAAACCCTGCCTCCTGCAAGCAGAGGGGCTGTGCGGTACAACCCGGCATGGGGGCAGCTGCCAGCTTACAAGAGGGCAGGAGCAGCCATTGGCAAGGACGCAGAGTAAACCCTTCCCCTGCCTCTCCGTTCTGGGTCTTGTGGGAATATCAGCAGAGAGAGAAATAATACATCAGGCAACTGACAGCTCTCACAAAAAGGACATTAAATAAATTTCCAAGTAAAAAGTGTATTTCCATGCCTTCTTCCCCACCTGCAGAGCAGACAAGACAAATACGGCCTCGTTTTCACAGGTGCTGGGCACCCCTGAATCCCGCTAGATTTAGCAGGTTCTGCAGATGCTCGGTTGCTCTGGAAAACAGAAACCAGGTCATAAATCTCTCTCCCTCTACCTGTGTCATCTTCAAACTTTTTAATTAAAACTCTGCCTTCTATTGTTTCCGGGGTCTGGAAATTAATTGTCATTAATACAGTTGCTCAGCTCCTTTTGTCCTTCAGGTGTGTGGTGTGATGAGAAATCTGGAGCAGACCGTATCCCTGCCGCCTTAAGGGAAAAAAATAAGCCATTTTTTGGAATTCCTTTTGCAAGAGTTGTGAGCCCCGTTAAGCTCAGCGCTGCTGCAGCTCCCCTACAGTGGCTAGCGGTATTTCTGGCAAGATGGCTATGTGATTGTATTAGATCCATGCCACTACTACTGCTAAAGCACAGTCCTGCGAATAAACGAGAAGAGGGAAGAACGGCAAGTGAAATGAGGCTGTGAACCTGGACGGATATTTTCCTAACATTTTATATCCATATTCATCTCTTTCTTTTTCCTCTTGTTCTTTCTGTGTACGCGTGTATGTCACCAACAGCTCTTTCTGCATCGCTTGGCTCCTTCCTCTTCTCCTTTGCCTGTCACCACCTCCCAGATGGAGGACTCTCCCCCAACTTCTTCCTCTCCACTGCCAAGTAACCCTGGCCAGGGCTCAGTCCCTGCCCAGCGCCCCGTTCCCTGGGCCGGCTGCCGGCTGCGTGGTCTGTAGCCCTTCTGTTCTCCTGCATTTGCTCAAAAGCAGCTGGTGAGCAAAGAGCACAGCAGCAGAGAGCACTGGGCCGCTGCGGCTGCGGCTCGGTTTCTCGCCTGCTTTTCTATGTATCATGGGAGACTTTCTTATTTGCATGTTCTCTACTTCCAGGCATGCTACGCATGCACAGACACACACATTCAAATGGGAGACAGTCGTGTTTAAGGCGTTTTCTGCATCTCCATCTGAAACCCAGTACAAAATAAAATAATCTCAAGAGTAAATGCTCCCTTGGTGGGTACTGCAGCTTGTCCAGATACAGCTTTTATTCACCAGCTTTTCCCTGTCGCTTTGCGCTGCCATCTTATATCACTACTGCGCTGCTTTCTGCCCTTGCAAAAGGGCACCGCGTTAGGGATGGAGCTACTGTTATTCATTAACATCTAATCTTTTTTGACATTGGTAACATCTGCAGCGTGGCAGGGAAAAATACACAAGACTTCAGTATGGAGAAGAAAAAGAGAATTTCCCCATAACTTTTCTACCCTGCTTCACTGGCTGGGAAACAGAAAAGAGCAGGCAAGGCTGCTTCTTCAGAGCCAAGGTCTGAACCAGACCAACGGCAGTTGGCCCAGATTCACAGAGGACGTGTTAGAGTTTTCACCACCTTCCAGGACCAAGTCCACATGTCGCACTAAACCATACGGACTCGTGCATCACAGTCCGATACGCACAATCACACGCTTCTTTCTGTCAAATGCAGCCCAGCCCGTGCTGACGTGGAGCGCAGCGCTCAGACCACGGCCGTCTCCGTCCACCAGGCACGGGCTCTCGTGGGTAGCAAGGGCAAAAGTGGAACTGAAGCTACGTAGCTCTGTTAGTTTGAGGCTGTTGGAGAAAAATGCCTGGATTTGAGCAACAGCTTGAGGTGTCATCTATTCATGTAAATTTTCTGAAATGCCTACAGGAAAACAAGTACCTTACCCCCTGGTTTATAGATAACAGCACATAACCCCTGAGACAGAATATGGTCACTTTTGAAAGCTACGTGTTAGTAAGTTGACATGGGAAGTGTCTGGAGGAAGATTACAAAATACGCTTATCTGTCGTTGCAGGAAGCTGGCCTTGGTGGCCCATCAAGTCCCTTCTTTCTGCTCCCTGTAAGCTTCAGGATACTTAACCTTGTCGCCAGTAAATGTCCCAGCAGCTTGTGAAAGATGGAGAAGCAAAACGTTATGGTTGCCCATGCCTGTACCCAGTGCCTCTTCTGGGGACTTAGCGGTAAGGCTCTGGGCTATGCTTTCCTGCTAGGCTTTACTGCAAATTAAATAACCGCGTACACAGGAATTATTAAAAAGGCCTCTAAAGCAGACTACGTTTTTCCTTTTTCTTAATAAGTAAAAGGAGTGAAAATGAGCAAAATGCAGTCCTTGAGTTAGGGATACAACTGAAATCAAATCAGCCAAGTCAGGAATTGGCAGCAGTACAAAATGAAGTCAACGGCTGATCAAATCATCAAACCAGCGCATACAAGATTTGGGTAATGAAGCCACACAACATATGGCGAATTTTATGAAACAATGAGCGCTGCTCCTCCTTGTTCCAGTTACGCTTCTCCCTTGCCCCCACATACCTTCTTTCTCTTTGCCTGCCTTAAAAATCTTCATCTTTTTTCCTAGGAAGTAACTGGAGAAGCAAAGGTAACTTTGCTTATTGTGAGCCGGTAAAGATCACCTTGTTGATGGTGGATCTCTTTGGCACGAAACCAGCCGAGGAAATGCTAAGAGCTTGCAAAATGAGAATGGTTGGAGTTTTTTCTTGTGATTATATACAACTCAATGGCTTTATTAGATAAGCCTATTTCACAAGATGGAGGGTCAGAGGTGTTTGGAGAAGCAGGAGAAGAAATTGAGGGAAACTCTCTGTCTCCTTTTCTTGAGAGCTTAGAGAAGGTCCTGACCACAACCAGCTGTTGCAACTTCTGCCTTGGCCTGGCTGCAGCCCCTGAGCGGGCCTGATGCAGCCGGGGGCACCTACGCTCGGCGGTGAAGGGGAAGCAGCACAAGTCAAGCTGAAACCCAAAAAAGTGTGTGGGAAAGGAGGTGAAAGCCCCAAAAACCTGATTGCCATACATGCTGCAGTTTGACTCGAGGTGTTCTGTGTGGGGCTATAATGAGACACCTCATAGCTCTTCAGCTAAAGAAAGTCGATGCGTGTCTAGAGGTAGAGAAGAGCTGGATGTATAAAGCATTTATGCGATACGTCCTCAGGAAATCTCAAATTCTTATTGGCCTAAGCAGCAGCTTTCTATCATAATATCTACTTTTTCCACTGCAAGTTACATTAGCTGTCTATGCATAATATTTCTTCTCTCACTCAGATGAACAGAACTGCCCTCTCTGTGTGTGTGTGAGAGAGCGAGCTCAAGGATTTAAGATTCGTGGGGAAATTCAGAAACAGCATTTTAGGTGCTATCTAGCCGCTGCCGTACTACCTGTGTAGTTTGCAGGCTCTTGCCGTCGCAGTGAAGAACAGCCTCACCTTTGTGAGGCCCCTCAGCAGCCCTAGCGCCACAGAGCTTCCTTACTCCTTCCAATTTGCGTGCCCTGCTTGCTCAACGTGATGTATTTATTACGGGTTTCGGTCTTGCATGGTCAACCGACCTTATGGACTGTGCAGTGCAAAGCAGGAGAGAAAACGTAATGAAGGCACGTGAGATGGCACAGGATATTCCTCCAGGCTTGTTCTGGGGCAAGGGAGAGCCGTTGGGTGCAATTTTGCACCCTCTGCAGATGGGCGAACGAGGCACCTGCCAGGATTGCTTGCTGAAGAGCTGGGCTGACAGCACTTTTACCAAAAGAGGCTGCTGTTCTTCATAGTAGGAGAAAACTGCCCAGATACCGAGACTTTGTCAGCTTTCAGATACCGAGGCTTTGTCAGCTTCGAGTGCCTCGTTCAGCCGCAAGAGAAAGGAATGAAAAGTCAGATGAGAAGACAGCTCACGGGAGCTTCGTGGGGAAGCAGCATTGCTAGGTTGAGCCAGGCCAGGGCTGGCGTCAGGGAAAGCTCTTGCTGTTTGCTCTCCGCTTCGCAGGCAGCGCGCCCTGAGCTCACGGCTCTGGATTGCTTACGGGGACCGTATGTCAGTGCAGAAAGCATTTCGCCGCTGTGCTCGCTGTTAATTAGCTTGGGTGATGCAAAGAAGCCAGCGACTAAGTGGCAGCAGAGTCCTCAGCCTGCCGGGACACCAGCTCGCCCCAGGGCAGTTGGGCACCTACTCTGAGGCTGCCCCTAACCCTGCGTCCTGAGGTGACCCTGGCACATCTCTCCACTGTCCAAGGAGTTCAAGATAACTAATGCGGAGCTGCAGTTTGCTTCCTACTTGTGTGAATGAGAATTTTCCTTTCCAGAAAACCTTGGCTTCTGTTGTCTGATTCAAAGGAGGTTTGATTGCTCTCCAACAGATACAAGATTCCTTAATACGTATATTGGCAGTTACTGGGCTTACTGGGGAGGTGGAGCTTCAGGACAGAAAGGGAAAGGTCTTCCCAAGAAAGTCTGCAGCAGCAATATAATGGAGAAAATTTTGGTCCAGAAGCAGAATTAAAAATGGCCCCAGTGGAAATGTGTCCTGGGAACTTCAATCATCAGTGGTGGTCCTCTGTTTTACATCTCACTCGGGAAACAGCCGCGCTTATGACAAAGAGTCACCATACAACTATGGTAAAGCAGGAGAGAGGCATTGCTTCCTCCATTGGCAGCTTTGGCAAGGGAGGCTCTGGAGACAACTCCAGAAAATGGAGGAGGAAAGGGGGAAGGAGGAGGTAGTCCATACCTGTCTGTATGTGCATAGGCATCCTTCAGCGTAGGCACCCTTCAGCCCCTGGGGCTGGGCATCTTGGCTCCTTAATATTCAGTCCATTCAGACCTATTCTAGGACAGCTGCTCAGAGTCGCTCTTCTTTGCAAGCGTGAGCTGACCTTATTCCCCTTCGTATTGCTGCTGTCTGAATGAAAATGTCAGCGGAGAAAGCAAAGCAGCACAGCGGGCTGGAAAGTAAATCGTGTACAATGCGTGTGTTCCCATCCTCAGCTCCCAGGCCGTCCTGCTTCGGCTGTGCTCTCTGGCCAGCGGGTTGTGAGCCACTTGCATGTCGAGCTGCATCCTGCTGCCTCGCACCAGCCCTCAAATGAGCTCATTAGTGACCAGGCGACCCTGATGAGGTGAGGTGGGAAGCCTCTCAGCCCAAGTGTCACTACCAATAAACAGAGTACAGATGCAGTGTCCGGTGTTTCAGGCAATTTGGACACAGGATCA
>NW_009621646.1:0-24050 GCF_000690535.1 Cariama cristata
TTAATTATATATATATATTTATTTATGTCATATTGGTATCACTCCTGCCAGCAAACCAAGAGGACTCTTGGTTGGTAGGCAAATTTTACATTCCATGCTAGAAGTCCTTTCATTTAAAAGATACGATTAAATGTATATGGTTGAGAAGAGAAAGTTAGGGAGTTTCAGAAGTTTGTGTTCTTGTACATCTTGCTGAAGTTACGTAAGATAAAGTCTCATTTGAAATGTAGTAGTTTCAGATTTAGTAACAGGCATTCACAGTTACAGATTTGGCTGCCTGATGTCTTCTCCAGTATTGTTTTAGAAGCTTACACTGTCAATTGAGGTTAGCCCTTCTGCGAGTCCATTGGCACAGAAAATGAAGCATGATTGTTTATATTAAAATCTGTACTAGCAGCTGCTTTCAGAATATATTTGTTGGAATAAAAAATGCTAAATATCCCAGAATATGTAATCCTGGGATATTTTAAATTTCAGAAAACAGGAAGAAAGTCCAAAATAATGTTAATAAGGCATGGTTTGTATCACCCTGTTCTCCCCAGTCACAAGCAAACAGCTTATTTACAAGAAGGCTTACTGCTATTATGGTTACAAGTTCTTTCAGAATTATAATATAGCTTAACGAATAGATTTATTTCAGTGACACGTGCTAATGGTTGGGTTATTGCCTGAAAATGTGATACTCCTATTAACACATCTCAGTTTAGGTTCCCTAATGAGCATTAGATTTTATTTTAAAAGACAGTGAAAAGAAGGTTATTACGTATTAAACAGTTGCCGCTTGTTTATTTACCATATTTACTGAAGATTAACGGCAGCAAGGGTTGTTCTCATTTGCACAGAATTCATCTACCAAATCTTCCAGTGGTGTCTGTTAGCACAGGCCCATTCAAACCAGCTGCAGATTTACTTTTGGGCATGCAGTAATCACAACAATTTAATGTAATCCAGTTTATCAAAACCTTTTAATCACTCAGATTTAAGGAAATCTTTATATTCATTGTTTTAGTCTCTGTACTGTTCCAAGTTATATTTTACTAGTAGGTAAACAAGAGCTGAAGAGAATTGGATTCTAAAATATCAGGTGTGCCTATTGCCTATAGCGTAAAATGACATTCATTGTATTAAGCTATTGGTCCTAAAAGCTAGTGTCATGATGTGCTACCTGAATGTATTTCCATAGTGTCTGTAGGACATGCTGATAAATCATTCTTTTGTACTATTTTCCTGGTAGGCTTTGACCACAAAAAATAGATCTGATTTTCTATTTATTCCAGTTTTATATTAATAACCTCTAGGACTCTATTTGTGGAGTAATTGGCAATTTTCAACTAACAAATTAAACCAAAGATTTCAGCACTGATGTTATGAATTGTCTTATAGGGTATTCCAACCTGGACTTCCCGGACTACCTTGTTAACCTTTTCTTGAAAGTTTTAGTTTCCTTCTGTCTAAAATGAATTTTTACAGCAACACTAAGTAAGTATAATTTGTGAGTTAAAGCAGCAGAATCTTATACACTCTTATGCATTGAGGCCCTCTTACTATTCTAAATTGCGTCAGACTCCTGATGTCCTTTGCTACAATTATGGCGAAATGATTTTCATATTGTATAAGCCAAGGGGGTACTGGGTGTCTAGCGATTAGACACTATCTTGATACTAGATTTAGAGTTCCTATTTTTTTTCACACCTTCTTCAACTTGACTGGACAGGTTGGAAGCCTGGGCTACCTTCTGGTACTCAATGCTAGCATCCTCCTCTTCTGCCAGGTCTGCAAGATGAGGAGGAACATTCAGCCCTTTAAGGATACATATTTGGAGCTTTGAGAGAGAAAAAGGACATTTTTTCCTGAATGATCACATTATACCATATGAGCTAGGAGACTTATTCTTTCCTTCTTACTTTCATATGTCCATCTGAGCTTTAGGGTTCCCATTTAAGTGGTTTAGTGGCTCCATATGTTCTTGTCAGAGAGGAGCCAGCAGAACAAAGAGTAGTGATACTGATATCCTTCAACATGTAGCAGAGGGTAAGTGCAATGCAGTAGTTAGGCAGGTGAGGGAAGGATATCTTTTGAGCCCATAACACGTATAATCCTAAAGAAAACTGTAAATTTCTAAGTAAGATTGAAAACAATACATTACACATTCATGGATTCAGATTGCATAAATAATGGCTTTTTTTTGAATGTAATGTTCAATTTAAATGTCTGTATTTAAGTCTGACCCTATCACTTTAAAACCTAGTGCATTTTCCTTTGTACTCTACAAACACCAAGTCTAATGATTTAATTCATTTTATAAATGCTCTCACAAACCAAACTCTGACATTAATTCTTCCTTAGTGTGTTCTGATAAAATCGTAGTCCTGGCTTTGAACTTAGCATGCCATGTGTTTCTGTACACAGAGTCAACTGCTCACATAAGAGCAAGTATCTTTATCTCTCTTTATGTCAGGTGGGATTTCTGTAAAAGGAGTTGCGTACCGCTTTGGGACCACATTTAATGTTTGTGGGAACAGCTCTTTTTTCTTTTTTTTTTTTTTTTAAGTAGAGTGCCAACATCTCATGAGCCTCTTCTTAAGCACCTGTAGGTTTTGCTTAGCAGCGTTGTGGAGGTTGAGTATACAGGTATCAAAGTGCTAGCTGTATGACTCACAGAAGTTATTTTCAGCTTTGACAGCTAATATAGGAAGGTAGGACAAATGCTTAATAATCCTAACAGGCAGAAAGAAAATACGATTGTGGACACAGAGCTTCATCTGATCAGTGTCACACAATGTGGAGTGATGTAAGGTGCCTGGATCTGAAACAATATTTGTAGCTGGCTGTCAAAATCTTCCACCAGAGAGTCCCACTGTGAAAATTTGCTTTCTTTGATGCACGTGTTCATGAACACTCTTCTCCTTGAGTGACTGGCCAAGTGTGTAACATCCTTTTTCCAGTCATTAATGAGGGGTCAAAGTCACACGTAAGCCTCAAAAATAAATATGGGAATAAAAGCTTCCTATAGCCTCAAAAATTCATATGGGAAAACAGATTTCCTAATGATGGGAGATTGACCTACATTTAGTTCTGTCATATTAGTAACGTTAACTATAATCTGTGCCAGAGACCTAGGAGACAAAAATGTCTCAAACTGCCAGTTATCCTTGTAACTGGCTTTACCGCTCACCTAGGAAATCCTAAAACCTGTTGAGGCCCAGAATTTGGGAGATACAGAAAAAGGATCACTTTATAACACACCTATTTCTTTTATACTTCTTTACATAGTGCACAACAGCCCTAGCTGAAGCCATAACTCAGGGGAAGGCAGATCTCTGACACCGTACAGCCCTCTCCCACTGTAACTCACCCATTGGACCTCATTTCTGCAAAATATAACAGACAGGACATTACAGGATGGTCAGCCATGCTTTGTCCTGTGTTTTACCTTCCCAAGGTAGCTTGTAGAGGGGGAATTATCTGCATTCTGCATTGGTATGGATTAACTAGAAGCCGGGCCGAGTTTTCTTTGTGTACTGTGTTGTTATCTTGAAGCAATAGTAGTAATGGGTTTTGGGGTTCTATGCTGGAAATGTTAAACTTTACTACTCTGGCTCTGACTCTCTCTGACCCGTGGTCCAGCCTGCACCAGGAGGCATAGCCAGGAAACCTTCTCCACGTTCTTTGGGGAAAGCTTCTCCGAGGGTAGCTGTAATGCTGCTCTACCTCAGAGGTGAATACAAAGTTGACTGGGTATCCTAGTCTCACACAATAGATCCTGTACAGGTGATAGATGGAAAACATTTCTGATCTATGTTACTCATCATACTGCAAAGAAATATTTGTGGTGCTTTGCCCTTTGCTCAACTAGAATGACCTTCATTTGGATAACATTATAGTCATTGTGGGAGAAGGGACTAGAGACAGGTTAGCCTTTAGAAAATGTTTTTTAAATCTTTGTCTGGGTGCTGTATGAAGTATTCTTTGAGTTTTGGCATATCCCTGTCACTTTTACTTATATCCTCCTGTTTTTCACTTCCATTCTAAGTGGGGCTGCAGGTTTGTTTTGGTAAATTAAAGAACAAGCAAAGGCAAAAATCATGGAAATTACATCAGGATGTACAAAAAAGCAACGGAATTTTGCAGACATCTTAATTTTTTTAATTTTTATTTTTCAAAAATTGATCCTTATTCATATGGGTGGGCTTGGTAGAGATGGACTGTATGACATAATAGTTTTATTTTAGCTCAGCCTGTAAAAATGTGATATTTGCATAGATTTCTTAGACATTTTCCTTCTTTTGGTACTCCATGCCACCTGCATTTTCTGTTAGGCCTGCAGTGTGCAGACCTCTCAGATCTACTTCCCAAACCCACCTTTTTCTTGATTTTTTTTTTTCTTTCTTTTAATATGATTACCATTTTAAAAATGTATGGTTTTTAATGTTAGGTGTTTCTTTTCTTCTTAATTATATGAGAAATGGAGTTGTCTAGGTAGATATGTGGTAGCTGTTGGTACATTTTTGTATTTTACATAGTAGGTATGTCACCTACGCATCCTCAGACTGCTTTATGCATTTACAGATTGGAGGGAGGGGGCTCATCTCTGATACCACTGCTGGCCTTTCCTCTTGCTATTCGGTCTTGTCTCATGACTTACACATGAATTACTCATCCACCTACACACTCACAGATTAGAACAAATACTCCAAAATGTCAAAATGTCACTGGAGAAAGAACAGGGAAACCTGTCAGGTATTCTAAGACACTGATGACAACTATGATTTGCAACCTCTGGTGTTCTGACAAAATGATATAAAATAGAGATCCTGTGGATGATGGATCTTATGTTGCCATAAATTCAGTAGATCTTTTTTCCCCCAAAACCTTGTGTAAGGATACTCAGGCAAAACGGCTATAAAAATGCTACAATGGAGAAAGGAGAATATATTTAATTTGCTTTGCGTTCACTGTATGCAAGTGAATAATATATTGACCAATGGATTACCAGTTAGACTTCCTCTGAGTGGCTTTTTCTGACACAAATTTATGATGTCCAAAGATAACGTTGACTAACGCTGTTTTCTAGGGTAGGCCTAAGTATATATGTGTCATGATCTCCCACTGAGGAATTCAGCTGAGTGCCCTTACCAAGGTGCACTTTCAGGAGGGCACAATTATTGCTGGCAAATACTAGCACACTCCTTCCTTTACGCTTTCTTTGTTACCTAATCCATCTAATCCTATGACCAGACATAGAAAAGGAGTTACCTTCTGCAATGCAAAGATCTCTCCTTTCTTTAACTTTCTGTGACCATGACAATGTCCTGTCCTAAACTTGTCTACGGGGAACATATATATAGTTTGGGGTTTTTGTGTGCTATTCCCTTTCCAGACAATTGCAAGCAAATTTAATAGCTAGCTGGACGTTATAGTTGAGGAGCTGAGAAAGAAGTAGAGAGACAATCCAGTTGATGGCTTCATATTACTGTATAATGTGTTTCCATGAAATATGAAGTACTTTGTTTTTAGGATAGGCATGAACACATTTTTGCTATCTTATGCCATTGATTTCCAAGCTCTCCAGCATAATATTGGTTAGTCAGTTCCTCACTCTCTTTAAATTACACATGGAATTCATTTAACGTAATGTCAGGATCAGGATTCAGCTGTCTATATACAGATTTCTTGTACCGTTTGAGATATCCTGATACACCTGAGACATCCTCATGGTTGTCAAGGATATAACACAGGATATTTCTATCCTATTGGAGCACTAGCTGAAAGAGAAGTTCACTTAGTTCACATCGAGATATATAAAATCTGGTGTATGAATACAGACCTGAACTCCACCCTGAGAGTTAGATGAAGTCGATTCTACCCTTAGAAAAACTACAATGGGAGCTTTTAGCCAATTATACCTCATAACGATCCTTCAATAGTAAATGGGGTTCAGAAGATTATACAGATATTTTCACATTTCTGGTATGAAGTTTTGACATCATTTAACATCATATAATATTATTTTCATGAGTATGACTTTTGCACACTAGTTACACACTGAAAAAACCCCACATTAGGCAGACTTTCAGGTAAGGAACAAGGTAAATGTTGGTGTAAACTTCACCACAACTGATAAATAGTTTTTCCTAGGTCTGATTGCCTTTATGTTTGGTTGACTAGCAAGACTATTTGTAGCAGCACCATCTAGGGGCTACAGCTAATAATAGTGCTAACATGTAGAGAAATCTCCAAAATCATTTTTCTGTCTTACTGGCACAGCTACATAGTTGAATAAGATTCATTTTGGATGTTAATATTTCTTTGTTCAGTGAGTTTCAGTGACTCATTTTTTTCTGAAATACAGAGACGTGAGAGAAAAGAAGGAGGTTTTCACTTGATTTTTAAATGAAAAGTCTTGGTGAAAAGCTGCCTCCACTGAAAGCAATGCAAAAATTTCCATTGATGTCTATGAGTTGAGATTTCACTTGATTACTTTTCATATTTAAACACATTCTTCCTTTAATGAAATACACTTACATCTATAACATCTGAGACAGACAATTCTAAGGTTTAATCTTTCTGTAGCATCTTTAAACTTGAGTTGAAGAGTTGAAAGCAAATCAGAAATAATAACCAGAGATTTATGCTTTCCGCTCAAGAGACTGTGCAGAAATACATTTCTCTGTTTTGTCTGTTTCCCTTCCCTTTCCAATACATAAAACATTTCATCCATCAGTAGCTACTGCCTCAAAGCCCAAAAACCTCCATAAGTCCTGGATTATCTCTGTAGTCTCTAATAAGCAAGAAAATATTTGAGGCCTAATCTCCTCCTCCTAAAATTTTCTAGTGAAAGAACAAGTAACTAATCATATCAGTAGAGTTAAAGTGATAGAATTAATAGCATCAAAAGAATTATAAGCACATATTAGGGTCCATCTTCAGCAATCATCTGCAACAATCATCTGCTAGTTTTGTTTTTCCCTCCTACCTATTCTATTTTAAAGGTTTTGGGTACAGGAATACTCATGATAGTGTGCTCATTGCCAATTACTAAGCATTTAATGGAATTTTAGAATAAATTACAAAATTATGTAGAACGCTAAAATACTACAAAAAGCCAAAATACTGTGAAGAAAATGCATACTTGCTTTAATATGATTATTAACTTCAATTAGGTTAAACCAGGAATGGAGGTAGTACTTACCACAATTTTTTTTAAAAGCATGAACTGGGGAATAGAAAGAACAGCAGACCAGTGAGGAGGAAGACAAGAGGCATAAAACAGAAGACTGAGGGGCCTATTGAGATGTTGGAGCTTGCTGTTTAGCAGGTGTGCTCCCAGATTTCATCCTGGACTGCCAGAAGCTCAGTCCTGGACAGCACACACCGAAAGCTGCCAGAGCATCACCACCCCGTGTTTGACATGGTGACTGCGAGACTTCTTTGGCATGGAACTTGGCTGAGGAATACACAGCTTTGCAGTTTGCATGAGGATTAAATTTCTACCCTGATGCTTTATCTGAAAATATCTGCTTAGCTAGGAATCCTAATGCAAACATTTCCTATCCTTGCTGGTCCATCGCAGTGAGTTTTTATGTTGAAGCTAAAGTGCAGCTGATTAAGGGAGGAAGGACTTCTAATTATGAGCTTCCTAAGTGATTTTATTTTTGTTCAAACCAGATGCCACTTTTGACCAGGTGGAATGTTTATAGTATCATAAATTGTTGTGCTGTTAAATTCATAGTCACCTTCTTGGGAAACTAGATATGCTACTCCACTATTAGGCAACTAAATTGCAAATAAGGGATGTGGCTTCTGCAAGCTCACCATCAGGTCACTTTGGGGAGACTGACACTTGTAAGGTGGGATTTGGAGTACCTCCCATGGTATAAAGTGGGATGGTCTGAATAAACCCAGCTGTGTCTTTGTAAAAATGGATCTGAAAATGCTTGAGTGTGCCATGCTGCCCCAAAACTTCCGATTACAAAGTCTCCCCCTACCAAACCTGGCTTTCTGTGACCTGCCATCACAGTGGTTTACTTATAGTGTCGTGAGACCCAGGCTTGTGGAGATGAGCGTCCATGTTATGGGAACTAATCAGAGAGGGCATGTTACAACCCCTGAATTTCCTCCCACTGCATTTGGAGAGAGGATGATCCTCACATTTGTACCCTGGAGGCAAAGAAACAGTCACAGCTGATTGCATCCTGAACGTAAAGAGGCAAAGCAAGTAAATAACTTTTATTCTGTGCAATTTATAGGGTCTGAGGCTTCTTTGGACTCAATGTATTGTCATTCCATTTGTAAGGGTTTTGCCTTGGTCTCTTGCTCTTAATTTTCATTCATCATAAATACCGTGGTGACTCCTTTCAATCCAAATACACTTCTGTTGTGTTTGATATTTTTGTTGCCTGAAAACTGCATAGCTAAATTTGAATATGAGAATAAGGATGTCACCAAGCAGGCTGTTGTTTTCCTTTACTTATTGCGTTCATGTGCGTTTCACTGTGTATATTTATACATACTTATGAGTTATTACATAAATCATCTGATAATTTTACCATTACTAATTGGTCAGTAAGTTTGTGGGAAAGCTGTGTAATTTTTTTAAAATTCTTTTTTTCTCACGGAAATTGAGGAATCTTAAATTCTCTTTGCTCCAGCATCATACTAATACACAGTTGTCTGTGAAAGCACACCCACCAGGGCAAGAAATAATAGCGTGAATACATTTCATATGGTGAATGAAAGTTTATGGAAACATCTTCACAATATTTACTTATTTCTTCAGAACTACTGTTGTTTATGGATAATAAAAATTATCAGTGAAAAATACAAAGAAAATTACAGCCACAGAAAGCATAAATGTTTTGTGTGGTTTAGCTTCTTAACAGCTTGGGTTTACCTTTGTATTCTGCTTCCTGATTATTATTATTCCATCAATCGTGATAAAAATGAAGGAGAAGGAATCATTTAACTCATGCTTTTACTGAACACCTTTCTATGTAAGATTAAAATCACCATAGAAGTGAAGGTATTTTTAACATTACATTGCACTTAAATGCCTGCTGCTCTGCACAGCCTACTTAGACAGAATTTCACTGTCTAAATTCAGCCAGACCGTATCCTGATTGTATTAGAGATAGTGTTTTCCTGATCACTTTAATGAAACCTTAATTTGGCTTTATACACAGATTCCAGTATTTGCATCCATTTTAACCTAGCAGTTTATTTTCTTGCACCCACCTAGTTAACATTTTCTTATAGAAAAGTCTGGTTTTGAATAGAAGTTGCTGGGCTTCAATACAGTGGGTTTGTCCATGGACCCATTCAAGGGCTCCATGTCACAGCCTTGCCTGTGACTTTTTTTTCATGTTGCCTTCAGGTCAGTGTGTATATAATCTCATGCACATACCAATGTTGTAGGGCTTCTCAGAAAGTAGGGAGCCATAAGGGGATGCCAAGCTTGCTGAGTTGCGGTGGGGGTTTATGTTTGACCTGCTTGCTAGAAAAAATCAAATCCACACGCCCATTTGAAAAAGAAGTCAAGTACAGTACTACTGCCCTCTGGACCAGCTTTAAAATGTAGTAAATGAAGTCAACATGAGCATTCAGGTGTGTAAAATTACATATATTTTTATGTACTTGGCTGACCTGGGATCTTCTGTTGATATAAATGGAAAGGGAAGGAAGGAAAAAGTTTTCCTCTTTAAAACATCCAAAATCAAACGTACTTACTGTAGTAAAGCCATTATCAAACTACAGTGGCAGATTACAGAGAATTCAAAAAGTGAAATCAGCATGTCTTGTTGGAAACAAGGATACAGCTTCTCCTTACTACCTCAGAAAGAAAGAGCAATGCGTTCCAAAGGAGCAGAAAACAAAACCTGTGGGGGGAAGAAGGCTGAGATAGCCAAGTGGTAAATACAGATATAGGCAATGCTTGAATAATTTGTATGTTCCATGTGAAAGAGAATTTCCATCCTAGCTGTACAAATTCTCCTTGATCTGCTTTACTACACATTTACATATCAGAGCTGAAGGTCATTCAAAAGTTATAGGGCAGAACCTTTCCATTGTGTTAATCACTTACAACTCTAATTTCACACTACATCAGTCCTTTTCACTTGGGCTCACAGGGCCCACTACAATCTCACTCTAAAAATCTTACAGCCAAAACTGCTTACTCACTGTGCGTTCAAAACAAGGAGTATCTATGATACCCTAGATAGAGAAGGGAAGTATGAACAACTATGGAAAAACAATTTTTGGGTAAGCTGGAAGTGGTTTGTCTTCTGGTGCCTTTCAGGTAACCCCAAGGCATCTCCAAGTATTGTACCACTGTCAGTAATTCTGACCCTGAAGTTATATGGAGATTAGGAGATTATTAATCATTTTAACAGTGAAGTGGGGAATAGTCTTCTTCTCAGAGTAGCAAGGGTATAAAAATCAGTAGCTAGCAGCTATAGGAATTTGCTTTGAGATGGAGCTGCATCAGGTTAGGAAGACTTAGATTAGATTGACTCAGTACTCAGTGTTTCAGTGTCCAAAATTCAACCTTCTGTATCTTTACAAAGGGTCTCAGTACAACCTCCCAGATCTGTGTCTGTTTAATTTTCCATTAGTATTCAGTCTTTAGAATAAATTCCAGAGTATAGCATCTCCTATTCAGTTAATATAAACATGTATGAATTAGGTGCTGTATATCACTGCATCTAGTTATATATCACTGCATTTGAAGGAAAGAAAATATTTAGTATTAGATCATTAATTTTCCACATAGAATAAAATAATCCCCAGTGCCTTAATATCTTGCTTTAAAGATTGTCAAATATTACATATTTTCTTTTGGATTTTTCAATTTTTTTTTTCTTTTATAAATTTTATATGACGTTTTAAATATTTTCTCCATGGTACCCCATGACACTCCGACCCCTTCCTAACTGTATACATTCTGAAGTACTCCTGTAATTTTCTTTTTGATTCAGTAAAATGCAGTAATATAAACTAAAATCCATCTCTAAGCTGCAAAGAAATTTTAAAAATGCTTTTAATTGCACTGCTGATTCAAGGCCTTAACCTTATTGGGATGTAATATTAGAGGAAAAGCCTCTATTCTTTGGATAAAGCTATAACTGGGACATTTCACAAATAGTTATTGTTAGTCCTCTGATATTTTCAGTTTCTTCTCACTAAGCTTCTTACTGAGCATTAATTTCTGCCAGGCTATACGATAGCCTGGAAATCAATGTAATATTTCATGTAGGCTGCACCAGAATATTCTGTGTAGATGTTAATTATTCTTTTTATTAGAGTTCAGGTTTAGAAATAAAAACCCATGGTGATTTACACCTCTTTGTAATTAGATATAATAATTGGAATTTCTTTCATAGTGTGCTGTGACTTTGCTTTGAAGAAAGAACAATATTTTATACCCAGTGATTTCCAATATTTATCAATTTTCCTACATTTCCTTGTGGGTCTCTCTACTGAAACTTCCCATCATGCTCACTCTACTGTCATCATTGCAATGCCTATCACTTTCTATAGGTCAGGGAGTTTTGCATGAGTTTCTTACTTTCCTTCCATTTCTCTAACTGCAATTTCCTGGTGGCTCATTTCAAAGTGACCTTGTGAAAGGAGGTGATGTGTCTGAAGAAGGTACAGCACAAATCAGAAAGAGCCAAGGAATTTACCCCAGCAAATTTGACTTTCCAGAGTGAGGTCTCACATCACAAATACATCTCCCATCGCATCCTTCCAAATGTTTTTTGAGTGCTTTTGATTGTGTATTTCTTCGGGCTCAGGTGGCAGCTCTCTGGGTCATCACTGAAAGATGACAGTGTATAAAAAGAATGGACTAAATCTTTATTTATGTTGTAAACATATTAAATATGCAGCTAAGGGGTAAACTTGGGTTTTAACAGCTGTGCAATATGTACTTTTTGGCAAATAATCCCTTCATGCCGACAGCTGGAATTTCCTGGGTTTGAGGACAATCATCCTCCCTCTTATGGGGAATGACTAATTAAAAGTGTCTCTTCAATCATTTCTCACCATCCAATGATTCTCTAGGGCTTAGGGACATCTGCACAGGGCAAGGTATGCTACCTTTAGCACAGTCACAGTTAGCTAAAGAAAAAAATATAAACAAATATCCCACTTATTATCTAGAAGTGTCTCTGAAACATGATCATTGCCCTGATTTTGAATCTCCCACACTTAAAGATATTAACATCCAGCAGTTTGTTATCGTTACTTAAGAAGATGCGAAACAATGGTCAAATTCAAATCTGGATTCAGGTTTTATTCAGCTGGTCCTGAAAATTTGAAGTGACGGCTGAAAGATCTGTTTTATATTTTGTGTTTATTGTGCAGATCAGCTGATTTATTAGAATATCATCAACTGGTGAAATATAATGGCTTCACTCTTGGTTCCAATATTATTTTTCCTTTGCTTCTATTTTTGATATTATTTTTGTAGACTATTCTTCATTTTCATGGTAGTAGTGAAGTATTGAAATATATAAAAACTCTGCAAGATATTTTTTATATTGAGTTTATAACCCTTGCTTCAGCATTCCAGGCTTTCTAGAGGAAGGAAGCACAAGTGGAAGGAGTAGAGGATTCATAGTAATAGAAATCAAAGCATTGAACAATAAAGTAAGAACTCCATGGCTGAACAGAAAGCAGAGTTATGGGAAAATTAGGAGACAGCTGACACAGAAGCAAAGCCGAACACTGCAAAGGATGTTTACACAGCTTGATAATGCATTGTATTTCAAAGCTAAGATATCCAGTCTGAGGTGAAATTCAAATGATTTTAACCAAAAGCAATAAAAATATTTTTTTCTGCTCTTATTCAGATACTCTAATAGAATTTCACAATAATAAAGGGTTGTCTTATATCTAAATTGCAAAATTTCCAAAGTGAAGGATTCTTGGATGTAAGTCGCAGCTGAGAGCATGATGGCTAGAAATCCTATCACAGCAGGCAATGGCCTATGTCAGTAAATGCAATCCAATACGCCAAGGAAAACAAAAGGATTAAAAAAATACAGGGAGAGGCTGAGGGAGGTGATTTATTCAGCTGTGAGAGGAGGATGATGAGGAGGAGACTTTTATCTTTAGATACTTTAACAGAGAGCTATAGAGATGAAAAAGCAAGGCTCTTCTCAGAGGTGCACAGTAAAGGGCAAGAGGTTGTGAAAACAAGCTGCAAAAAGGGAAATTCTGGTTAAATATAAGAAGAAAGGGGGGAAGAAAAATCAAAATGAGAGGGACTGAGGACAGAAACAAGAACCCAGAGAAGTTGTGCAATCTTCAGCCTTGCTGGTTTTCAAGACCTGATCTGGATGAGGCCCCAAGCAAACTGTTTTAACATATAAACTGGCACTTCTTCAAGTGGGAGGTTGGACTGGACAATGTCCAGAGGTCCCTTTCACTCTGTTGTTTTATGTGTATGTGAGAGGTTCTGTACTAACAACATAATCGTGTACGTGGTTGTTTGCCAATGACAAATTTGAGCCCTAGTTTCCTCTTACAAGTATTACAGATGTAACCTATAATTCTATCTTATGACAACCACTAGTAATGCATGTAATTTAAGCTGTTACAGTTTTTTAAAAGTAATTTTTATGTATTCTTATTAAAAATCAACAATGTGCATGGTGTAACCAACATATTTAGCTTCCCTCTTTAATACTAGACATCCCTCCCACCCACAACACCTATGTAGAAGGAGTAAGTAATTTAAATTGGATAGGACTCTTCACCCACGTTGTAGGAATATTTTTGATTGCCAAAAATTTGGCTATAATTTAAATTTCCTAGGATAGATTAAAATCACAGCTCCGTTGGCCAAATGTTGAGAGTGGTTTTTACTCAGATTTACACAACAGTGCCTGGCATCATTAAGTTGCTTTGTTTTGTTATGATCAGTTTCTATTCTGTCGTGCACTTCTTACTAAGCTACCTTGCTCACAGATTAATACAGGCTGATGTTGTTGAGCATTTGCCCATGATCTACAAGCATAATCAGAAAACAGAAATCATTTCAATCAGAAAAGATGTAATTTTGATTCCCCAAAAGCTTCTAAATCATCTATAACTGAGATATCTGCTTTCAGGATCATTGCTTTTCCCCATTACATGCATTGAAATTAATGTTTGCTGAAAGCAAATAAGAGTAAAATTAAATATTTTCTGATACAAATGATAATTGGGCACTTGTGTGATAAGATGGTTTTATTTAAACAAAATGTACTCATGTAACACTGCATTTCCGATTCTACAATTCTGTAATCTTCAGGCTGCTTCTCTTTTCCAAGTCATCGTAATTAAAGGCAGGTGTTCAATTTAGCCACCAGAAGGGATGAGTTAATGGTGTAATTATTAGTTGTAAAAGATTTTTAATTAGAATTATAAAGTATTTAGGTTTGTAAAATGCACGTAGATGATCATCAGATTTTTTTTTTAACTACATGGGCATCAATCTCCAATAAAATGAGAAGGACTTCAGCTCCCAAGTATTTTCAAAATGTCATTAGGAGCTTATTTAGGTCTCAGGGCACTAATTAAAAATGTTCCTCTGTGCAAAATTCAGTTGTAAACAGTTATTCCAAACTTTCTGGTAACTAACATATATTACCGATAGAAAATTAATGTCTGTCTTGGTTGCTAATAGAATGGAAAGCATTACATTGTGTTGTAGCATTTTATCCTGATTTTCTTTTTCTAAATAGAGAACAAAAATATTTATCAAACAATCCTGACTTATCTACCTTGTTAATAACAATGTTATCCATTCAGTAGACAGTAGATTTTTTTTTCTCAATATATACTGAACACTTCTAAACGACAGATTTTATTTTTGGCTTTAGCTTGCACTACCAGGTTCTACACTTCAAGAATAATTGCCTACTGCTTCATTCTTCAGGTTTTATGAATTGGTCCCAAATTTTCATGAAGCATATTGTGCTGGTTTGTAGATTTCAAATTTTAATGACTCTTTATCTGGTTTTTGTTGAAAAGCGCAAAAATATCAACACACATAATAGAAAGTGCCCTATAACAATATGTATTATGAGGACCTCTAAATTAGTCATTAATACCCAGGAAAGAGATCTTGTAATTGTTATAGGTATTTCTTTGAAAGACTAATGTCAGTCTTTGTTATGGTCAGAAGACAAATAGAATATTGAGTTATAATTAGAAAACGGGTAGAGAACAGCAAGAGAATCAGAGGAATGGACCAGCTTGCATGAAGGGAATTGGTAAGTATTCTTCACTGTGAAAAAGAGATCAGTGAAAGGTGCCTGATAGGATCATAAATGAGGTCCACAAAACTGCAGAAAATGTAGATTGATGACTTCTCAGTGCAAGTAGGATCTACCCTTCACCCTTGAAACTGTGAGTAGACAAATTCCACTGGTGGATATTAAAACTTACAGTTCCCAAGAAGTCTTTGAACTGTTTACTTCTGGAATGTAGAAGGGCATGTTGTGGAAAGAATCAGTTATTAATATTTTTTTTTGCTTATGAAATGATCATTTCCTAAGCTTCAGCTCCTAGGCACAATTAGAAAGAAGCTTTTGGACTTAGATGGCTCTTTGATTTGGCCTGTTGTCATGTAGCTGTCACATACTTAGCTGCTTAAAAATTGTTACAAAATCCTAGTTTGCTTTTTTTTAAAACTTATTTTTCCAACAGTTTCACTCAAAGTTGTCTTCACTTTTTGGGAAATAAGCTCATATTCCAAACTTCATGGGATATTTTTTACACAACTTTATTAAAATCATACCTGTACATACTTGCAGGTTTCATGTAAAAGCATGTTAAATTATGAATATGCCTGCATATAATGCAACAGACTTGTAATTAGGTCATGGAGACCAAAAAAGGGCAATATTTAACAAATATTGTATTGAGGCAATAACAGCTCTACCTACCATTCATAATTTACTAAAAGAACTATATGAGATTTTAAAGAATGTTTACATTTTTCTACTGATAAATAATATACTTAAATGGCTGAACACTTTTACCTACTGCAGGAACATAGGTGTTTTTTCCTCTCATTACTTTACTCCATATTGTGTCTACTGTCCTCATAACTTCTAAAATGGCTTTGTCATAAGTACATATTCATTGCTTAGTAGTAAATTTATTATTTTTAAAATCTAAAATAGGATTCTAAGTATTTTTTTTTTCTTTACATTCTGACACATCTCATCACATGCTGTGCCTGTGACGTGTGCAGACAATGGACTTCTGTTAATTGGAGTTTTTTTGCAAAGTAACACAGTTGTCATGGACTCATACCTTTTAAGAGACCAATACGAATCTCAATGCTGACCTAGTACAAAACCAAGCCATAAATTCAAGAATCCAGTCAGATGATTCATATTTCAAGAATATGTACACTAATCATGATGTCCACCATCTGCATTCCCTTTGTCCTATTCATAGTAATCAGAAGCTTTTCGTATGCTCTAAGACTGTCTCATCATTTCTATCAATTAGGAATGGAAATGATAGTCCTTTAGAGACCACATCAAGGCAGATCTTCTATGGTAATGGGTGAAAAAACCACCCAGTGTGATGTATGACATCTATGATATCTATGCTTTCTTCTTTCAATCAACGTCAATGTCTATGTTACAATGCTAGTATGCCTCTTGCATCATCACAGGATCAAGACAAATTAATTGCCGGTCAGAGGTCATAGTTCCTTCCACATTCCCCATCAGCTTAGTTTCATCAGCCTCCTTTTGTAAATAGAAGAGTTTGCTGTCCTGTGTACATTCAGCTAACGCGAGTAGGAAGCAGGACACTGTGTCCTTCTGGATGTCTCTCTTCCCCTGCCAATTGTTGTCCTTTTTCTGTAGTCAGAGGCAATTTTGCTGATCCATCAGGAAAACGTTGAGGAACCTACGTATTTCTTCTCCAGTATGACTATGGGCAGATCATGATAATTTAAATGTGGATTAGCAGATATATACTTTGGGATCCATTAGTACCTCTTTGTGTTTGAGTAATTCTTGTTAAAGAACACAGCACTTCATAAAGCTAGCTTATTTAATTCAGCCTTTTTCAGGTCAGCAGGCGATAATGATCTAACCAAGTAGCTTCAAAGTAATAGGAATAGAACAGAAACAGAAGGACCATGTTTAGACATAGTGAAACAGGTGTTCCTATTCATAATCATTTGTTATAAATAATAATAAGATGATAAATAATAAAGGACCACTGACTTGGGATGGGAAAAGCAAGCCAAAAAGCTGCTACTTTGTCTATATAAACTCTCAGACCTATACTTTATTTCAAAAGTTTTCATTATTTGATTTAGTGGGGGCTTTTCTACTGTGCTTTCCGGTTCTGACCCAAACCAAACAATTAAATCAGACAGCTTATTTCATGGCATTTTTGTCTGAAGAAAGCAAGAAAAACAGGAAGTGTGACCACACCACTTTTTTTTATTCTACCCTTTCTGATTTTTACAAATTAAAATTTTTCTACATTGTTCAGTGGAATAACATTCAGAAAAGACAAAGGCTTTTGAATCCTGCATCAAACTGTATGCTTTGTAGTTCACTGATCAAGAAAATATCTGAACATTCTGAAATATTTTCTTCCTAATAGAGGCTCACAAAATAAATGAAAAATTGATAAAAGGCATGGATACTGAACAAGTGTACTGGTTGTGATAATGTTATAGTAATACACTTTATGGTGCTCAAGACATTTAAATACTCAAGAAGATGTAAATCCTCCCAGGATTTGTCTTGCATTCTTTTAAAATATAATAATACTGACCTTATGTGTAATCTTTACTTATGTTGGTGAGCAGCTGTTTACATGAAAAGCCTCACTCAACCTCTAAACCAGTTGTGTGAGTGAGTGGTCTCCAGCGTCAACAAAAGAAAGGAAAAAATGCACATATGTAAAGATATATATTTAGTCAAGATCATATGCACATTTGTTTGTGCAGCCATGGAGCTCGAAAGCAGCTTCATTCATTTCAATTTCCTATTAGCAAAATCAGAGAATTCATCAAAAGTAATTGCTAGATGAATATTACAGACTGATCATGAGAACATAGGAACTAACAAAAACAAGCTCACAGGAATTTTATAAATTGAACTGATATTCATCTCTTGACGAAAAAGAAGATTAAGTGTAGACAGCTAAATCCTGTAAACTTGTAACTTGCTTACAGTTTTTTCAGGACTCAAATTTTGTTTCAGTTATCAGTGCTGACTACCGAAAACAAACATGTTTGATTACATGAGAAAGCAAGCAAGTTGGATTTTCTATGCTATCCACTTCTTCACTAAGCCTCTTGGATCAGAAAAATAAAAATAAAAACCATCAACGATGTTCTAATAAAGTCTGATAAATGCTTTCTTTGGCTTAAAGATCATAACTTGTATTTTGACGAGGCAGACAGTTCAAGGTCCTCCAGAAAGCTGTAGTAGTACCAGACCCTATTCTGAGATACAATGTGGACTGCATTCTTATATTGCATGCTTTACATTAACTCTTACAGGATGGCAAAGGGTGGATATTTCTGTGGTTTAATTCATAGATGTAAACTGGATCTATTGAGCACAAACACAACACTTCCGATTCACAAGGTCCTGAAGGTGTTCTCCAAGACACAGGCTATTGGAAATGGTGGTTGTTGTACTCTGTCCATCTACTAATGGCTTTTTTGGAGACGAATTCTAGGCTTGATGGGAATTTAACTTGAATCAATATGATTTTTTTTTTCCTATGCTTGCGTATTTTCTTGTAACAAAATAAACTATTTTCCAAAGCAAGGAGTGACAGTCTATCCAGTTAAATTAGTCTCTGTTTAAACTGAATTGTCATGATTCATCTCACCCCACTGCAGAAATCTCCAGTGTGAATGTCTGCAACAGAGGTAGTAATCCACAGTTTATTCTCAATGGAGACAAATAGGCACTTTCAGGCTGTGATTCAGTGCATCTTAAGGTAGATATCTAAAACGCATTATGTCATAAAACAGTGTTAACTGCCAACACTGTGCAATAAATCCACAGAAATGCTCTAGCAGGATACTTACTGTAACATGTTTTTCACATGACCTTTTGACCCCAATGTGAAAACACTGTGATCCAATCAGAAATTTAAATATAATCATTAATTTATCTCAGACATTCCTTCAGGATTTTTTAAAGGAAAGGTAAGAGGCAAAACTGCTGTCAAGGAATTTTATTTTACTCAGTTGCCAGGTCATTAATAAGCATACTTCACTTTTTTTTTTCTGAAATAATTTCAATTTCAGTATTTAAAAGAACAAAAGAAACTCCCTGCTGGGCGGGACCATCTAGCCCTGTATTTGGCCTCCAGGAGGGGCAATAAGGGAAGCTATCTATGGAAAGCATCAAATCCTGACCACTGTCTGCAGTCCACTTCTCTTGCATTCCCCCAGCATCCAGAACTGTTGGTTTTGAGATATTACAGGTTACATCCCTGCCTTTTCTGTTTCTTTTAACAGGTCTGCTGTCTATGAATTTTTTTACTCTTTTTATACCAGTTTCTCCTGACAACAGGTTTTGGAGGTTCAGTTTTCAATGAGTAAAAAAAGTGAAGCTTCAGTTATCTGTTTTAAACCCATCTCCTGCAAGCTTCAGCCAGTGTCCCATCTTTCTTGTATTGTGAGCTTTGGATGAAAAAACAAAAAACAACAAACCAAACCAAACAAACAGTTCTGCATTCCCTTTATCTTCTGCCTTTTGACTTTGTAAACCATGATCATATCCCTCCTCAGCCTCTTCTTGTCCAGAGCCCCACCGTCCTCCCAGGGCAGCTGCTCCATCCACTTGATCATTGTGATTAAGCTACTTTGAACCTTTTTCTAACTCCACAACATCCTTCTTGAGATGAGGAGAACAGATCAGCGCATAGCACTTCAAGATGTGGCTACATAAGGCTTTTATACTGCAGAAAATGATGATCTCTACTGCTTGCAACACCTTTCTTGATGATGCACAGCATTAGTCCAAAACAGTGTCCAAAAACAGTGTCCAAAACAGTGGGAGCTTCAAATAGGTGCTCCAAATCAGGACGAGGGGAAGCATGTTTTTCCATTGGCCATGCAGGGAATCATCTAACTTTGAGTAGCCTCCTACATTAGAAACGTAGAGGCAGACAGTGTGAAAACTTACTGAAATCAAAGAAAGGAAAACTCCATGCCTTTTGTTGAATTTCCTAGACTCTGTGCCTAAAGCTGTTCAGCATTTGGAAAGACAGAACCTAGTACTATAACTCTCACAGATCTGAGTGAAAATCTGAATAAGGAAAAGATAGTTTTACTTATAGCTCATGCCTTAAGGGTAAGATTTACCCTGGTGGGGTTAAATGGGTCTTAAGAGACAAATGGGCCTTTGCAGAGGTTTAAATCCCGTGCAAAGAAAATAAACAATGAATCAGAAGCTACAGGACTTTGATATGTGTGGGTTTTAGTAGGAAATATAAACTTCCCAAGAGTGCAAGGAACATGAAGATTAATTGAGCTCAGATGGCCTCAGTTTCCTTCAAGAGTTTTTAACTGGTTATTTATTACTTGGACCTTTGTTCAGAAAAAAGAAATTAGAAGTCAAATCATGGTACTTGAAGAAATTAATACTAATTCTAACTTAGCAGTAATGACTTACTAATGCTTTCAGTCTAGTATGACACTTCCTCATTAGATTTTTTCACTATATAACTTTTGTTCCAGGTCTTTTTGTCTTCAGGACAAATATAGCATGTGGTGGTTTACACACATAGTGACTCACACACGCACAAACACACACAAATTGCAGTGTTTGACATGGTACAGTCAGGTAAGGCCAAATATTCAGTCATATATCAGTTTTATCCCTGCAAAAGCTTGCAGCCAGAGGCAAATTCTGCTGGAGAAAGCCAAGATTATAAGGTAAAACATTGGGCTATGAAGTGCATTAACCACAGAATGAAATCTTGATGAATGTTTTTTAACTTTTTTTCTACTGAAACGATAGTCGTGTGTGAAAAAGCCCTTTCTAACCAGCTTCAAGAGATTTTCTAAACTCCCTGTTTTATTCATCCTCCAAGGCCTCCATTACTAGCTTGTATGGAATACCTTCACAAAACTGCCTATTAGTTCAGCAGACAAGGCAGTGCAAATCCCTCCTGGAAACAGCTGTTATACTGACTGCCAGATATGTGTCTGTCTTCTGCACTGTAAAACAACAGCTCTGGGTTCTCTCTGTAGTGAACAAAGGGTGCAACAGTGTAAGGCGATGTGTACAGTGGAAACATCTTGTAATTCTTTAAGCTCTTCTGAGAAACTTCATGTAAGATTAAGAAAAAAAACAAAACCCAAAAAAATCCTGAGTAAATTCTTCCTCGCAGCTACTACATTTCTATGCCTTTAATATAAATCCAGAAAAGATTCAAGAGGGCAGGCAATGTCAGTCGCAGCTCTGCTTCCTTCAGTTTCTCACAAAAGCATTTCCCTGAGCTAACGCGCTGTTTTAAAAGTCAAATCTGCGGATTATTTGTTACACATTTCTTGTAAAATCAATGAGGAGAATAATGTACCTAAAACCCCACATTTTATTGCAGCTCAGAAATTCTACAGTGCACTAAGCCAGTCTGCGTGGTGTGATTTGTGCTGTGCTACAGCAGTCACTTGTTTGTTCTTTCTTTAATAAGATAACTTAGAAGTTCATAATGTGCCTTACATGCATGATCCATTTTACCTCCTGAAGGAGCTTCTTCAGCAAATCTTTTGTCATATTTTGTCTCTGATTTTTTTTTTCCTTCCTAATAACCCTCTAGTTATTGAAATGCTTCAGCTGAGAAGTGGTGAATCAGTCCATGAAACACTATCAATGTCATTATTAATGTCTCATTAGTGGATATTTGTAGGCAGGATTGCATGGTACATAAACGTAACTAAATTGTGGAGACAAATGATCGAGTAACTGGTATTGGGAACAGAAAAAAAATGTAAAAAAAGGACACTGAAATACAGCAAAACAGAAAAAAAAAAAAAAAAGTGAGTAGTGGAATGAGTACTGAAAATCATGAAGGAAGCCTGATTTCCCATTGCCTGATGACTCATTTTTAAATTTTTTTTTTCCATAAGGAGTGAACTCTGAAGCATCTGAAGCTGGCATATTTGCAGGACCTTGTGCTGCTGTGGATGCTCTGCAGTCTAATAACCTCAGGCTGCTGCCTTGGCCTCAGCTTGACCACTTTCAGGTTTCTTTCCTCTCCCATAGCTCCTGCTTATCTTTGACTTGTCATCAATTTAGTCAGCTTTCTTTGAAAGTGGTAGGCAAGCTTTAAATGCATCAAAACTAAATGAACATTTGAATAGGCAGAATTCCTGATTATAGGGACTTTTCTTCTGTAGGAAGCTTGGCTACAAATGGTTACGTCAACTGCAATTGCTTTTATATGTTTCTTTGTAGAAAACTTAACAGAAATTACACCTCTGAGTGTGGTTATAAATTCTAAGTTTTAGTAATTTATTCCTAAAATTATTTGGGGGTCCTGCTTCAGCATTCCACAAATAGTGCAATGGCCATATGAAATATTTTGGGGCCAGGGTTGTTAAAAAAATTAATAGTTTATACATGGACACTACTGAACAGTCCGAAATCCTATTAAAGCAAAGCCAGTACCTTAGCTACTGACAAGAATATAAAAATAGTCTACAGAGTGAGAGCAAAGCTATATTAATGAGAACTCAGGTCTTTTTCTACTCATTCCGACTTCCATTTATATACAAAAGCTACTGTTACTGCAAAATACAATATCATTGCATTATCCCAGTAAAATAAGTAAATTTAATCCATAGGTAGTGCTCAATGAACTTTCTCCCTCTGATCCAACTGGTGGTTTAGAGGTTTTCTTTGTTTACTGGAATGCTGCTTTCTCTTGCTTTCTGTCTTGCAATGTGGAATCCCTGCCCTAGCTCCGAATAACCTGCTAGACCCTGTGTAACTGTGCCATAGATGGATCTTCATGTCTCGGAGTAGGATACCACATATATGTTGCACTGCACTCGGGCTAATGGCTTTAATATTTTCAGTATTAGAGCTGGTTTGTCATCAATACTTCCCCTCGTGGCACACTGAGAGTGGTCTTGCCCTTAAAATTAGTGTTTTTCTAGCATGGAAAAGTAAAATGAATTTTTTTTTCACTGTTCCTCTTTTCTATTCTAAGATGTTTTCTATTTTAATTAGCGTTACACATTAGAGATGTACCTTTTTCTTCAGTATAGTGCAGTTGACTTCTGACTAATCGAGCCTTATGCTTTATGATTTGTCATTTGCAGGGTGTTTTCAACTTGCGATAAAAACATTCTATTAAATATTTTATATTAAACATAATAACT
Organism: Cariama cristata; assembly: GCF_000690535.1. Lineage (NCBI taxonomy): Eukaryota > Metazoa > Chordata > Aves > Cariamiformes > Cariamidae > Cariama > Cariama cristata. Next base: position 23,390 of record NW_009621646.1, read on the forward strand.
AATGTTTATATAACATCTTTCTAAATCTACTAAATTAAGATAACTGAATTAGTTATTAGAGGGAAAATAAGATAAAAGAACAAGCTGAAAGTTAGAACCTGTGCCTTTCAGTTGCGCAATCACATCTGGGAATAGTAAGCATTTTCTGGAGCTGTTCACATTAGGGCTCTGCCTGTTTGTTGGCCTCTTTACAAAACTCAGTGCAGTGATTCCTCAAGACTGAACTGGAGTTTTAACCGTTACCAGATTTTGGAAATTAAAATAGCTACAATAAACATGATAGATGGTGTTTAAGTTCATTTGTAAGATTTGGGTAAATAGTGGGAAGATGCATACCTCACGTTCATCTTTATATAGTTATAGGCAATATGTTAACATTCAAGCCACCATTCTCTCTTCTCTCAACCATTTTATTTTCCTTAGTTGAAGCAAAATACTGAGTTAATCAGTTGCAAATCTCTTTTGGTATAGGGAGCTCTTAACTTATTCCAAGAGAATGGTATGAACACACTTACTGCAGAATAATTTCATTGGATCTCTGTTACATGTAAGCTGGCTCGAAATTGTTCTTTTTTCAACATGGTAGGTGAGCTCTAACATACATCTACCTTGATTTTCAACAGAAGTGTTAACTAGGGAATTCCTGCTTGTTTGGTTGAGT
>NW_009621646.1:24081-29998 GCF_000690535.1 Cariama cristata
GAGTGGGAATAAATCTGTTTGAAAGGGGTTTTATATTTTAAAGAGATTTAGAAGCAAATTTTGACAAGCAGTTTGAGTAAGCTGGGATGGCAAATGTAACACAGATGATATGGAGGTGATATCCCTTTCTAAACAGCACTGGTTAGAGGCTATATAAAGAGCGGCAACAGACTTAGTGTGATGGCAATGACTTAAGAGGCAAAAATAATACAAGTAAACATCTGTGGTTTACCTTCACCAGATGCACCCTGTAATTGTGTGCAAATATCTGAAAAACATAAACAAGGAACAACTCGTACACACCATGTGTGTGGATAAGATGAGGCACAGTACAGCCCCTGAAGCCTTGGTGAACCTCAGGAAGGGTCAAGATTATTCACTCAATCCTATATTTTCTCTGTTCTTTCTTATTCTTTCTGGTTTTATATTCCATCCGATGTAGCTAAAGATATATTAATTTATCAGAGTACTGCAGGCTGTTTCTGAGTCATTTGGTAGCTTGTTACAGTGAGCTCCTTCATTTCTTTCTGAATTGTGTTGTACAAAATTGATATTTCCTTTCAGATGACAGATTTTATTTTTTTTTCCTTTGCATTTCCCTTTGGTGTTATGTGAAGAGGTAAACAGAAACACTCAGTTGCCTTGCGTGACATTTTTGGTTTAATAAGCTCCTCTGACATCAACTTTTACTTAACTCTGAAATTAAACAGCCCTGATCTCTTTCCTCTCTCCTCACATGGCAGTCTTTTCATGCCTCTAATAATTTTCATTGCCCTACTACAGACCTTTTCTACTTCTGTAATCTCTTTCTTTGAGATGGTATGACCAGAATTGAGCACAAGATTCAAGGGAGGACCTGCCATCAATTTATATAATGGCATAATAATAGTTTATGAATTTGGGACATTGTTGAACTTACTGCATATACTTACTGTATATACTTACTGCATAATTCTGAACAGTTCACTAAATTCAGGGGATAATTATTATCCTATTAAGCTTTCAGGGAAGCAGAATTGAAAGGCTAAGGGTTCACTTCTTTACTTTTTTTTTTTTTTTTTTTGAGATACTGCACTGGTTTTGGCTGGGATAAAGTTAGTTTTCTTCTTTCTAGCTTGTATGGTGCTGTATGGTTTTGAATTTGTGCTGAAAACAGCGTCGATAACACAGAGATGTTCTAGCTATTGCTAAGCAGTACTTAGACAGGGTCAAGGCCTTTTCTGCTCCTCACCCCACCCCACCAGTGAATAGGCTGGGGGTGCACAAGGAGTTGGGAGGGGACACAGCTGGGACAGCTAACCCCAACTGATGAAAGGGGTCAGACCATATAGAGAGATATATAGAGATATATAGAGAGAGAGATAAATCCCAAACCATATGATGTTGTGTTCAGCAACGAAAGCTGGGGGAAGAAGCAAGAAAGGAGGGAGGTTCATAGTTGTGGCATTTGTCTTCCCAAGTAACTGTTATGTGTGATGGAACCCTGCTTTCCTGGAGATGACTGAACACCTGCCTGCTGATGGGAAGTGGGGAATGAATTCCTCATTTTGATTTGCTTGCATGCACATCTTTTGCTTTACCTATTAAACTGTCCTTTTCTCAACTCATGAGTTTTCTCACTTTTGCTCTCTTGATTCTCTCCCCCATCCCACCTAGGAGCAAGTGTGGGGGTTAGCTGCCTACTGCACTTAAGCCACAACAGGTACAGTACATGTGATGCATCCCAGGAAGACAGAGATAGTGCTTGCATTAAGTTCTCTTATCTTAGCCAGAAGATCTGTGGATTGGTAAGCTCCATAAATTAGAACAGATCCTGAATATTAAAGGATGTTACCATCTCTTCTCCCCTTCTAGAGCCAGTTGAGAAAGGGCAGTTTTCAGAGCATTTCATACCTTGTCACTGTGGATGACAGCCTGTTTAAGCCTCTTTAAATACCCAACACTAGGTGTAGTGTGCCCATACACACACACTGTGTACTGTGACTATCCCTTAATGATTCTCCAGGTTCCAAGAGAAGCAAGATAAATGTGATTTTGTGTTCTTTCTATACCTGCATACCTTGACTTGTAGATGTTATTAAACTGACATGTTGACTCTTCAGTGACAGAAAACAAACTCTTTCCTGAAGAGTGGAAAAACCTAAGACATCATGGGTCCAGCACGCACCATGTCACAGTCTCTGGGACGACAGTCAGGTTTGATGACCCTGTGGCTCCTTGGTAGAAAACTGAATTCTGACTGACCAAGATCAAGAAGAATTTTACCAAACTAGCTGTGTTCTTGTGGCAGACATTTGTGTCCTAAGTCTACTTATTCCCACACTGAAAAGGAGGGTAGAAATTTGGCTTGCATCTCAATTTAGGCTCACTACTGATGAAGATATGATGATAAAACCAAACAACATGAGAATTCAGAAATAATTTGTGCATAATTAAGAACCTACGTACTCACTAAATTACAGGGGAAGTGTCATTGCTAGGCAACAATTGTTCACGAAAGATCAACTTCTACTTAAGACAGTTAGAAACATAATAAACATAAAGCAGCATATCCTTAAAAGAAGACTAACACAAAGCAGAGGATTTCTATGGCATCCTACTAGTGTGAGGACAAGATGTGGTCCTTTTAACCCTAAGGTGAAAATGAAAGCTGTCCATTACTTAGCATTGTATCGTCTGCTTTCACTGTCTTATTAATCAGTATGTTATCTATATATTCTTTGACCCTCTTCAAGTACAATAACCTGCTGGAGTGGTGATATAGGAGCTTTCATTATTGTACAGAAATCTCCATGTTGTAAAAATGCTTGACTGGTGTCTTCTGGATTAATTGTGGATTTGGAATGGACTAATTTGCTCAAAAAAAAGGTCTCTTGTAGAGTCTTCCTGAGGGCTGGGGTACCCTGGTGACAAGAAGACTCAAGGTGATTCAACTCAGATGGACCACTCAGGTGGTCTAGACTTAAGGTCAGGACTTAAATATGTTATTTTATATCCATTTATTACAATTTAATAGAGACTCTTGAGGTTCAGGCACAATGCCCACTGCATGCCAAGAAGCCATTCATTAATACTTGTCACTAGAAGATGCCTACTGCTATCAGAAACTCATACAGCTTGCTGGTAAAGCCTTCTGCCTACTTCTGGGTTTCCCGTTTGGTATGAGGTATTGACAACTTCAGAACTATACCACTGCTTTTTTATTTAAATGAATTCCCAGTTTCACAAATGAAATAATATATTGCCACCATTCAAAAACTTCTCAACAACTGGAAAACCTTGAAGCAGAAGTAAAATAAGAGCAGTACAAGGATCAATAAAACAGTTACTGTTCTTAGAGACCGGTGTATAAAGAGAAAACTACACCTACAGAAATCTTGAACTTTCCAAGAGATTGTCTGTCTGTAATTCATCCAGCTAAAACAAAATCAGAACATGTACACAGTTTTCATGGGAGTATAACAACCTGGTCTTTAGTCAAGATTTTGTCTTGGATCATTGAATCAGATCTAGTCTCCAGCTGGAGCTACACAAGGCATAGGTACTCCTTTTCTCCCTAAGGTTTCCACTGGATTTTTTTTCTTCATCTGTTTGTTCCTAAACCAAATATTTAATCAAGATATCTGTTTTTAACAATGTTGTGGTTTTTTTTTTTTCAAACAGTTGCCAAAGCATAGCATTAGAAATATTAATATCTTGAGGCACAATCATATCTTGATCATGCAGCAAAAAGAAAAAGAAAGAAAAAGGAAGAAAAAAACCCCCAACCTTTAAATCTGCCTTTGTCCTTAACTTGACTGAACAAATTAGATACACACTGCACATGAAATAACTCCAACAGACTGTCAGATCTGAGATAAACTTCAGTATATGAATTTTATGCATACTAAAAACCCCCACAATTTCATACAAATATATATGTGGTCTATTAAATTTATCACAAACATGTCAAAGAGACTGATCCACATAGTTCATTAATCTTTAATAGAGATTGGAAGTGATATTATGCAGACAATTCTGGTACATAGTAACATGGGTATATAGCAAGATTGGGGCATACTGAGGGACAAATGATTGTCCTTCCTGACTTTTGGGAAATCAAAACTTTGATCCCTTGAAAATGTGGTCTACTTGAAGTCTGTGGCACAGGGTATTTCTCCTTAAGTAGCCTAAGTCAGTCTTGGGGACAGACTTTTTGGTGGGGTCTGTTGTGATAAGACACAGGTTATGGTTTTAAACTAAAACAGAGGAGGTTCAGACTGGGTATAAGGAAGCAATGTTTTACCATGAGGGTGATGAAACACTGGCACAGGTTGCCCAGAGAGGTGGTAGATGCCCCATCCCTGGAAACATTCAAGGTCAGGTTGGACAGGGCTCTGAGCAACCTGGTCTGGTTCAAGATGTCCCCGCCCATGGCAGGGGATGCTGGACTAGGTGACCTTTCAAAGTTCCTTCCTATGTATAGTCCTAAATTATGCTTTTGCTTATTAGTTGCTACTTTGATAGCTCATCCTGTTGCAGAAACAAGAAATTGAGCAAGTCAGGAGTTGTGCATGTTTACACTGAGCAGAAAAACCAATGGGAATCACAAACAACTTTGACTAACTCACATTAGTGTCTGTCTTACAAGCCAGAAACCCTGTGATGCATTTTAGCCACTGGCAGGTCTTTTTGGAGAACATATAACTACTGGACTCTGTATCATGCAGATCTGGTTAGAGGTTTAAAAAGCATGTGGGAGATTCAGATATTCTCAAGAACCAGAATTTTCTGTTTGTTTTTTTTTTTTTTAATATGGGAACGTGCTGGTATTTTTGTTTAAAAAAGGAAAAAAGCTATTTTGCCAGCAAAAATAAATAAATGCTTAGTGGTATTATAATTCTCAATAAAATTTATGTTCTAAAGAGTCACATTATTCTTTTCCTAAGTTTCTCCAAGAATATTTGTTTGAAATGCTTCCATGTCCTTTTTATAACACATACTTATATTTTGCTGGAAAAAATAGTTATTGGTAGGTATTTGCATGCAGCTGCAATGACGACATTTCAGTTTAAGAAGAAATGTTCTGCTTTCTTAGAGTCAGATTATTAGGCATAAGTTTTGTTCCTTGATTGAACTAACAAACTTGTATTCATCTTTGAATGTCATATTCATGAATTGAAATCTAAAGCATCTGAGTGGGAGTGTTGATCTGCTGGAGGGTAGGAAGGCTCTGCAGAGGGACCTGGATAGGCTGGATCAATGGGCCAAGATCAGCTGTATGAGGTTCAACAAGGACAAGTGTCGGGTCCTACAGTTTGGCCACAGAAACCCCATGCAACACTATAGGCTTGGGGATGAGTGGTCAGAAAGTGGTCAAGTGGAAAAAGACCTGAGGGTGTTGGTCAACAGTCAGCTGAATATGAACCAACAGTGTGCCAAGGTGGCCAAGAAGGCGAACAGCATCCTGGCTTGTATCAGAAATAGTGTGGCCAGCAGAACTAGGGAAATGATCATCCCTTTGTACTCTGCGCTGGTGAGGCCGCACCTCAAGTCCTGTGTTCAGTTTTAGGCCCCTCACTACAAGAAAGACCTTGAGGTGCTGGAGCGAGTCCAGAGAAGGGCAACGGAGGTGGTGAAGGGTCTGGAGCACAAGTCTGACGGGGAGCAGCTGAGGGAGCTGGGGGTGTTTAGCCTGGAGAAGAGGAGGTTGAGGGGAGACCTGATCGCTCTCTACAACTGCCTGAAAGGAGGGTGCAGCCAGGTGGGGGTCGGTCTCTTCTCCCAGGAAACAAGCGATAGGACGAGAGGAAATGGCCTTACGTTACACCAGGGAGGTTTATATTGGATCTTAGGAAGAATTTCTTTCCCCAAAGAGTTGTCAAGCACTGGAAGAGGCTGGCCCGGGAAGGGGTTGACTCACCATCCCCCGGGGGAT
>NW_009621646.1:30029-63121 GCF_000690535.1 Cariama cristata
AAAAGACGTGTAGATGTGGTGCTTAGGGACGTGGTTTAGTGGTGGGCTTGGCCATGCTAGATTTACAGTTAGACTCAATGATCTTATGGGTCTTTTCCAACCTAAACAATTCTATGGTTCTATGACCATTTGCTTTAGTCTTATCCTGATGTTTCCTCCTATAATTGGGTAGGTATAAAAAATTAAATTGCTATTTTAGCAGTATAGGAACTGGAATAAGCACTATCTGGCTGAGACAATGGACTTCTAGTAGAAGACTTTAATTGGGTTCATTGTCACAATGCTGGCCTTAGACAAATGCATCTAAAATAATAAAGATTCAAGTTTCTAGGTACTGCTTCCACTCAGAAGACAGAACACAGTTGGAGGTCTTAGCATTTACGTTTAACATTATTTTTTTACGTTGTCTTCTTTTCTTTCCTTAATTTATTAAGAGTTTCTAAGTTTGCATTGGTATTTTGAGATGTCTTTACTTGCAGAAACCTCTTGTTTTCTGACCTTGTGTTATTCCTCCCTTTGATGTCACAACTCCTAGGTCTGTATAAGCTCTTGGTCTGTACTTCCAGTAACAATTTATAGCTCTCACAACAGCAGAAAACAAATGACACCATCCTGAAAAATGGTGTAACAGTGAAGACAACCTCAGCTTGCCTGAAGTTAGAGCTCAAGAATACAGTCAATTTGCCATTGTTAATCCAATTAGTAGGCATCTCCTGATCTCCAGTAACTCTTATTAACTGCATTACACTTTGACTCAGATAACTATGGTGAGCAGCAAGCACTATGACCCTATTAAGAACAGCTTTCCAAAGGTGCACAGACTTATTTTGAAGATGAAACAGTGTATACTAAAAATATGAGTGCTTTCATCTGCTGAAGTATTTTGAGGTGGTACTACCTAGGAACTGCAGTCAGGGATCAGAGATCCTGTGTGCTCAGCTTTGTATAAAACTTATAATGAAGAGCTATTATCCACATGAGAGCCAACAGAAAAAGGCAACAAGAAGCCACAGAGATAGAGAGAAAAGGTTGACTAGAGAACAAGAAAACAGTGGGATGATACTCATTAGCATATCTGCACTTTATAGTCACCCTAGAAAAGGTCACAGCTCTAATAGTTCTGTATAAAAATCTAGAAACATCCTCTAAAAAATAGCATTTTGATTTCAATTTTTGACCTGAGCACAATAACTGCTGTTACCTCATTAAAAGCAAAAACACCTGTCTACAAGTGATCAAATAAACACCAAGTTAATGATTTTTGTGGTGGTGTTTTTTCAGAAGACAACATTTAACTAGAGTTCTGGATAACACACTCATTCCATAGTAATCAGCAATGAGATAATAATAAGGTTTAGTTGCTACTGGTATGAACAAACTTTATATAATTTTGTATTTCTACAATGTGTAGGCAAAAGACTGTATTCATAAGCTAAATAAACCAAAGGGATGGGAAAGCATGACCCAAAGTTATTGTTATCACTTATATCAGAGAATGAGGATCTGGCTAAATTTCAAAATGCTCTTGTCACCTTTCCTGCAGAACACCTCCTGCCTGTACAAAACTCTCGTTAATCACTATTAAATCTCAAGTATGTGGCAAAGTGAATGGTTTATCGAAGTGAATGCAGAAAAGTAAATCTTGATTTAACCTATAGAACCTGGACACCTTGATACTTCGACCAAATGTGTTAATATAAATGAAATGATAGAATAATTGCAAGAGCTTCAGTTATGATAATTAGACAACATTCATGCCTCACTGATGCCACAATTACACTGCTGTAACTATTCCAGCATCATAGCTTGGATACCATATTGTTCTTCTTTCGGCAATTAGTTAAATCTAAGGTTGGGCTGAATTCACAGTTATTAATTTTGCATAAATAGTTTAAGAGAATTATGTTCCTAATATATACTCTAGAGATTTTTATTTGTTGCTACCTTTCCAAACTTAACAAAAGTTTTGGAAGCAAATATAGAAAATATCAGAACTCCAAGTGAGATGGTGGCCTCTGAAACACAAATGGATGTTTTAGCATGGTTCCAATGGGATGTTCACCCTAAAGGTAGAGTGTAGAGCAGGAAATTTGATGGGAATAATCTCCTTTGGATAATATAAATGCTTTGAGTCTAATTCTATTACTGTAGATTCAATGTAAAGAAGTTCCACCAACACCCTGACATCACCAGGAGTATCTCTTGTCATATATGATGGGATTTGCCTTAAGAAGATCTAGGCTTGGAACTAAAAGCATTTATGGTTGTGTTGGTAGAGTTGCATCCAAACTTATTATCTCTGCTGAGAGGTAGAGATTACTGTATCAGTTAGTTCTGTACCACACTGTCTTCTTATTTTGTTTTCAGGGTCCAAGATAGAACTGCAGGCTCACAGAAATATTTTACCATGATCACAGTTATCTCAGAGATCTTTACCAAAGGGCTTTGTTGTCCTATGCAGGTATACCTAACAATGGCTCAGTGTATTATGACTAGTATAGTGGACTCCTTCTGATATCACTTATGCTGCAATAAGTTGGAATTCCAATATAAGCATCTGTTTAATTGTGTTGCAATCAGGATAGAGTAGTAATAACAAGTTCTCCTTTACTCAAATCATTCAACATAGAACTAACCTCAACAACTCAGTGGAGGAAAGCCAATGCAAACAAGAAGAGAAGCAGAACCTGAAAGAAAGAAATTATTATTGTTGTTAGGTGAAAATAAAGCTATTTAGAAATTCCTAAAGGTATTGACACACAGTCATGCATTTAAATGGAAGGCTGTCAAGCAAAAGAACAACCACAGGCTTGGTCTTTATGTAAACAGCAATTACTTGAATAAAGGATTTTTATAAAGCAATAACCCTCTGTCTTTTTCATAGTTCTTTTCTCCGGAAAGAAAATATAAATACCTTTTGGAGAAATATTTTTCTTATCAAGATTTAAGGCACACAACTACATCTTTTAATGTGATGCTACCTGCGCAATGAACAAAGAGATTCTTCACCTGACAAGACCCTTCCAAATTGTCTTTTCTTTCTCCCTACTAAAACATATTTCTTGGTGGCTGCTTCAGAGCACTGGGAGTCTCCTTCATGTACCTATATATTATTACAAGTATTTGAAAATGGAGGTAGGTGGAAGACAATACATCAAATTCTGAGATCATTTGTGACAGTGAAATCTCAACCAAAGCCAGTACTTGAGGTACAATCAAACAACCATAGATTTCAGTGAAATTCATTGTTTCCTGTAATTTTTTCTAATTTCCCATAGAATTTTCCTGTAGAATAAGAGCAACATCTATTTCTTTATGCTTATTCAAGACAGAGAGAAAGTAGATACCAATGATAATCATAAGGTAATCCAAGAATTTGTGGAATCTGCAGAATTCCTCTGGGAAAAAAAATCAAATATATATTATTTAAAGTTATATGCATAATTTACACATTCACATGTGTATATCCATGTACATGCAGACAAGTATATATGTAGAATTTAGACTACATATATATTCATATACACATTCATATAGATGCACAAAGTTTATATTGTCTATCTCAAAATTTAAAGAACTGGTTTGCTTGTAGAGCTGTAGACTAAAATGCAAATTGAACTGCACTTTACTTTTTGCAGTGCTTCATTTTGAACAGTTCTGAACAGTTACTTGTCAGACAACAAATGCAGCAGACCATTGTCGGGCACTTTAGTGCTAAATGGTTCCTGACCTGCATGCTGTGTGACCCAACTCTAACAATATTTGTGGGGAGCTTTTTTTGTTGTCCTTTGTGAACTAGTTTAGAGGAAGGAAAAAAGCTGAGGTTTATTATCAAATTTCCTCTGGACGCCAGGGTAAGAAGCATTGCTTTTAACTAGATTATTTAGAGGCTGGGCATCTAACTTAGTGTTCTAAACTATTTTCAGAGAAAGACCTTCTCTCTTCTCTTTGAATCTATGCCCGTTATTCAGAGATGGCAATTCCTGACTCCAAGGCTAAGTGTTGTAAAGAGCCTGGTATTTACACTGTGTAGAACTAGCTACCAGACTGGCAACTTGCCTATGACCTGGGTCTCCCCTGCAGCTCTAAATGCTCCACCCTAAGATATGCATGTGCCTGAAAGACAAGAAGGGTTATTTCTTAGTCTGCCAGAGTGATATTTTTATAGCCTGGTGCTCAGGCTTGTGTTACATGCCTTGGAGAGTATCCTGACTTGACACAGATATGCATGGGCTACTGGACAAGTGTTGAGGAATCAGTTGAGTGCACAAGGCAAAACTGGCTTAACTATCTCTAGGGTGCAAGGTTTCCAGAAAACTTTCTCTAGAACCATATCCAGGCTTCTTCTTAGGTAAATTAGTTACTCTTACTCAAAAAAAAATTATTCTGGGAATATCATGTTAAACACAGGGTATAATCAGGGAGCAAACTAGGGAGGTGCTGTGTTTGCCATCATGACTGTACCTGTACTTGTGTTCTATTGCAAGGTGGGACAAATCATACCCCAAGTGTCCTTGTCCAGCTCTTTTGAACATAGAGAAAACCCATACAATAGTTTTAAAGAAAGTTTATTTGCAACAGCTAAAGTTCAGTGAACTGAATCCCACCTGGTGTATTCACATGCATAGCAGCTGTTATGAAAATCTATCTCCAGTCAAATCTACCTGTTTGTGTATCTCAACCATAATCAGTTCAGCTAGCAGCTGAGGAAGCAGTTCAGACTTCAGATCATTAACCTCCCAGCAGTACAGCCAGGAGTGGAGATGCTGCAGAAAGTGCTTACTGCGAAGCTTGCCTCTTTGCTGCACGTCTACTTCTCCTGTCTGTAACTCACACAAATCAAGTGTGGCTCATTTCAATAGTGATTAGTGATAAATAAAGATATATGAAATTTTATCCTTATCCCCTGTGGTCTGTTAGTTTAGCTCATTTTTCTGAGGCTCCGACCCGTGGAATCAGCAGTTTGGATACCAGTCCATTTTGTGATCCAGAACACACCTTGTCCCATTAGGGAAGCAACAGGCTGGAGCAAAGAAGCTATTGGAGCATCTCGCTATTTCCCATTTGAAATGCTGTTTGCTTTGCCTGTTGTTAATCAGCAGAAAACCTTGCTGTCTCAAAGAAGTGAAACCCACAGTAATAAAGTAAATGCTCAAATTCTTAGCACCAATGGCAAAAGGAAGAAAGAACCCAAATATTTTCGGTGATCTTTTGGGGAGTTAGTTATTTATTTATATATTACTTAATGGCAGAGTGTCTACAGTAATGTAAAATTTTAGACTGAGGCGGTAATCACATTTTAATTGAATTATTTTAAAAGAGTAATTTGTCACATCTAGGAGTAATTTTAATTACTTAATAAATTGCTTTGGTGTCATGTTTGAATCTCATTTTGAGTACTATATTTCTTAAAAATGACTGAATTGATTAATATTAAAATATAAATATTCAAATCAAGCAATTATTCAAGCAGTTAATTACTTAATATGAACTTACAAATAAGAGAAATGAATGTCAGCTAAACAGCATTAGACTTTGACCCTGAATTCTTCACACAGTCAATAGTTTAGCTGCATTCAGTGAAACAATTCCTGGAAATTAACATGAGTTTGAGTGTTCAAGGGATGAAAGTTATCTAGTCTAACTAACTACTGTGTTCTAACCAACTACTCTATCTGCTGGGTTCTGTGTTTGTCAGAATACACAAATAAGTAGAAATGTCTGAAGTCAGTGGAAGAAACCAGCTTTCCAGGTAGGATTATTTAAAAAGGCAGGAGGAATCTGAATTTGATTTGCATGTATCTTTGTTCAAATGGAAGGAATTATGTTTGCAGACATTTGGTAATAGTTTCAGAGTTGTTGCAAGGGAAGACATTCAAAATATTCATAACTTGTAAAGATAAAAATTGCCATCACCTAATCCAATTTTCTGTATAGCGAAAGCCCCATTGTACAACTCACATACTCTTGTTTTAAGCCCCATAACTGATATTTCATGTTGTAAAGAAGAAATAAACATATGCAAACGTGAAACACCAATATGTCCATCTGAAAGAGTTAAATTCAGAGTAAATAAGGAAGGAACCAGAACTGTAATTTCCAAATATAACATGCCCAACATCTATCTCATGGTAATGTGCTAAAGTCCTCGTCACAGAAGTTGAGCAAATTGGATGTACAATGAAAGTGGCCTTAAGCAACTACCTAGGGGAAGAAATTGATTGTCTAATTTTAACTAAAAGTCAAACAAATTAGTGCTGAAATCCTTAGGGACACTTAATGATCACACAGGAGTTGGGGATACTTATTGGTAGCAAAGAAGATTTAGTGCATTTTTGAGCTTTTGCTGCTTTTTCATTTTATACACAACATTTGTTTTATCTCTATTAAGCTTTAGATTTCATGGCATTAATCAGCTTCCACTTAACTAGTAATTAAGAAACAGAACAGTATAACACAATCTAAAAAGTCAGAGGGCTCTGTAATTCTCACCTCACTTCATTTTTTGTAGCAGAAAACATCACTGACTCACTCCAAGGCAAGATGAACGCAGCACAAGTGTTAACCAGGCCGTGCAGTTGACAATAACTGATAACTCCCCTCCAGTTTTTTTCAGCCGTGGTCACCGATACTGAGTTTATCACTATTCAAGAGAAATGCTCTTAGCATAAAAAAGGGAGGTTGAGATAAACCGGAGGTTCTTGGAGTTCCTCTGTGACATTTAGACCAACTTGGCTCCTTAAGGCAGCCTTCTTTCATGGTGTTCTTTGTCAGGGGTGTTCCTCCTATGTCAATTCAATCGCTAGCAAGTCTGCAGATGATACCCATCTGGGAAGGAGGTGAGCAGATAGACAGAATCAAGTTGTGGAGTAACCTGGTGGCAACTGGGGCTGCAGGCAATGTCTGGGAGATGCAATACCAATAAACATCTGTCCAAACACTCATGAGGAATTTGGTGACATATGAATGTCTGAGCATCTGTGGTAATATAGGGTAAGTTGCTAAAATGTACAGAATGAGGGGACTAATTGGTTGCTATTGCTGCCTTAAAGAAATTTAGAGTTAATGGCATCACTGCTTCCAACCTCCTAGCTGCTACACTTCACCTCAGGTGAAAAAAAAAAACAAACAAAACCAAACAAACCCTGATGCCTTGAAATTGCCTTTCCAGGTTTGATGATTCTGTTATCTTGGAAAATGTGTTGCCAGTCTAATCTTATGTTTGTCAGATCTTTCCATTCAAACTTAGCTCTTCCCACCTTCTGATAATATGCTGTTGTTATTTTGACTTTCCTACAACCCTGTCTTTTTGTGTAAAAGGAGATTCTAGACAAATTCATGCCTTCCTGCAGCCTAAATTCTCTGCCAGAATGTGATATTTACAGTCATCTGACAGGGACTTGGCTCATTCTCTGTGAAGCATGCAGTGAATGTAGAGCTCCTTGCTCCCACAAGAAAAAGAAAACAAGGTTTTTCACTTCTGTATTGGACCGGGACACAGAAAAAAAACTTATTTTGTTCCTGTTTCTAGAACAATTTTATGAGTTTTGGTAAATTTTGTAAATATATTAAGTCTTGGTCTTCTTTGTAGAAAGAGTATGCACACACATGTACATATATTTATATATGTTTACTTATAGATTGGGTGTATATAATTGGATAAATATATATACAGTTGTATACCTGGTTGAAATTTGCCTCAAAGAAAGTATTTGATAGTACATGAGTTAATGTCTGTGCGGTGATCAGACAGTGTTTATAATCTGTGTGAATACTCAAAATTACTCTATTCTTGCATGATGAGGCTGTGGAATAAGAACATGATCATAGATGTATTTCATGATCTTAAAGAAATAAAAACTGGGACCTACAAAAACCCAGACCCTCCTTAACTAACACTTGGTCCAAGACAGCAAGTTTGCTACTCTGTCTACCTCACTAAGGAGAAAAAAGCTAAACAGTGGGGTTTAATGCACCCCACTAGAGTTAAGAGACATCTCTGTGTTTTTTTCCCTTTCTTAATTGCAGAAGTTTGGTGATGAGGGGGAAAATAGCACGAAGAACACTTATATGGGCCTTATGTGGCTCCATTGTGTGCAATGCCCTACTTTTATGTGTACTCTTATATAACCTGAGGGAGGTGAGTCATACGATTCACATTTTTAGAGACATTTTAGGCACTTATCTAGGACTTTAGATCCCCTGAGCTTGGGAAGGTTTATGTTTAGATGTATATAAGTAATTAATTCTAGTTTGGTTTATTACCTTTCTCTTTCTGAGTATGATTAGTTGGAGCCATATAAATATTTAACACTACCTATAGAGAGACAGATACTCCATATAGATTACTTATGTAGAGTATCCTACCATCTAAAAGGAGGCTGGAGTGGAATTCAGACCCATGAATCAAAAGAATGTGTCAGTGAGTCTCCTCTGAATTTGTGTTGAAGCAGAAGGAGACCACATTAGGAAACGATTAAGCCACTCGTGTAAGCAGGAGTCCAGTGTTCTGATCCACCTGCTTAGGATAACTTATGGGTTTTGCTTGGAAGTCCTTTCACAGAAGTAATCATTAGATCAGAGATTGGAAACGCTTCTTGCCCTTTGCAGAGTGGATAAATGACCTCCAGGCTAGCCAATAAGGCTAGCTCAGCACATACCCTCAGAAGAGGGCTCGGTTCTCTAGACTAAGAGCAGATAGTGATAGCCCATGCACAGCCTCAATTAGATCCCCCTGCTTCAGCAAGGTTCAAGTCTCCCTCTGTCAGGCAATATTTCCAACTAACTGCCTGCAGAACTCTGCATAATGCCAATACACCTATGTCTAAATACTCATATGTAATGTGGTCATATATAAACATCTGAGCATCTGTGGTGCTGCAGGAAAAGTCTATAAAATGTACAGAAGGAGGTGACTGATGACTTACTCTTGCTGCAAGTCTCTGTTATGGAAGCATTGAGTTAATGGCATCACTGCTTTCAACATCTGAGCTACTATACTTCTCCTGTGATCCAAAAAAACCCCAAACAACAGATGCCTTGAAATTGCCTTTCCAGGCTTGATATGCCCATCACATGTATAAGAAACCTAGCTACCTAAGTGGCACACAGAATAATCACTCTTCTAGGGGAACATGTACTCATTTGGTACTAAAGCTCCTATGCTGAGCATCAAAAGTGGGAATCCTAACTTTACCACATTGCTTCTCTTTACTTTACAAATCATGACAAGTAAAGAAGACAGAAGTATGTTTTCTGAAACAGCTGAGTTGGATCTACTGCATTTCAAAAAAGATCCTTCTCAGTTGTTTTTTGTGTATTCTTTTTTTGTTACTTTTTCTGTGGGTTTTTAGTGGGGTTTTTTTGTTTTGTTTTTTTAAAGTAAAATTGCTACTAATACCACACTGGTAACAAAAATGATATGCAATCAAGCACAAGATGGTTTAAAAAATAGATTTATGCTAAAATCACACCTTTTAAAATAAGCAATTCATTGCTCTAATCAGTTTTTCTTTCAGCTTTTCCACTCTTTACCATTAAAATAAGCAGGATTATTAAAGTTCATAAGCTTAGTCATTAGCAGATTGCTGAGACATTGCAGTGATTGACATCTGTCTTTTTCTATATTAGCAGCTTAATCTGCTGGTATGGCCAATCAAAACAAAAAGTAGCTTGATTATTTGGGGAGTGTTTAGCTCTAACAGGTAATTTAACTTGCTGTCTAATCAGAATACTGATATTCTTTTAGAGTTCACTTGATGCAGGCAAACAATTCTGAAGTCTTTCAGATTACTGTGCCATCAGATTTGAAGCAAGTATATGAGGTGAAACTCATGGTAAAAAACCTTGTCACTGTTTTTTTTCCTAACTGATAACTGTAATTTATTGTGTATGTATCTACATAAAACACCGTGAAAGTGGAAGTGAAGTTTAATTTTGTTCAGCAAGTTTTCCAATTGCTGTCATTCCAGGGAAAAAAAAAAAAAAAGGAAAAAAAATCCCGGCATTTAATTGAAGTTTAGTTTGCCTTCATCGTGATTCTTTAGAGTTACCTTATTGTGCTTGTATTTTCAATTCCAACCAAAGTGACCTTACATTTTGTAAACAAGGCCTTTGAAGAAGGAAAGCAGTGTTTTCATGCTATTTCACTGCCAGCTGCATTGCCTTTCATCTTTTTTCCATTATAGAGCTTTTTCAAAAGAAACAACAATGGGATTTTTGTAATTAACAGTACACCTTGACCTGCATCTCATGGTTTAAATATTTAAATTAGCAGTGTGTCAGATGGAAGTGAACAATGCTGCACTAAATTAGAGGCAGCAAACCTTTTCAAAAAGACTGCAAACCTTTTCACAAAAACTGCACGATAAAAATGCTTGAGCACCAAGTGCTCCTTAAATCAGAATATACATAACATTCTTAAAATGCTTTTAAAAAAGCAAATGACACTTAATTTAGTAGTAGCTGTAAAAGCTCTTTCCATTAATGTTCCATGTTTCATCTAACATCTGCAAATGCCTAGGAAGCATCGATTGATTAAACTTTAGAAAACTGCCAGTATACTGCTGCACTGATATAAATTGAGGAGATGAGCATAGGACTACATGAAGGCTGAATATAGCAGTGTGCACAGCTACCATTTTTTAATCAAGTCATTGAAACTGACTTATATGCTGATGTATAACCTAAGTCCCCACAAAATGCATTGGCTTAAACCTCAAAAAAGATGTTTTCAATTAATAAGGTTTCCTTCACATGTGGAGGAACTGAGAACATGCATGTGGTAAATAGCCACAACTGTGTTGGTTTATGGATACTTGAACTCCATACAGTTTAAAATATCCTAATCAAGAAAAATTAAAAAAATAAAATATTTTATTTCTGAAGAGTTGAAGTCAAGAGTGCCACTGTTCCATCCGCAGCTGGTACTACAAGCAGATCACTAAGGAAATCAAGGCGTTGTCATAAGTCATGTTTAAAGTGGACTGGGAAATAATAATCACGTATGAGGCAGTAATCTGAGATATTTTTTTTTTTAATCTAATTGTCTTTTTTCATATCAAGTTAGTCTCAAAGTGGTAAATACAATCAATAACCCCTACATTCTGATTTAAGCATCAGAGTAAGTCCGTTAGGTTAAAAAATGAAAGGAAATGAAGGGAAGCTGACAGACATTTATCTGTATTTATTATATGACAGTAAAAATAACAGTAACCTAAAATTAAATTAATTAATGCTTGGATCATGCATGCTTGGACCCCAGGATACTTGAATTCAGGGGTTTTTTTAATAGTTCTGCTGAATACACTGCCACAGTGTGAAATATAAGGTGGTGTGTTTTTCCCAACTAAAGTCATGGAGGTAACTAAGCATTTCATGGCTAAAGATGTAATTTGTCATACTAATGAAATATTTCTTTTAAGAAATCTATATACAGCCTATTCTGCTGGTGAATAATTTATGTGGACGATAGTGTTCTCTGAAAAAGAATTCTCATTACCATTGCAAAAGAAAGGTAGTGTATGATCTTTCTGACCACATATCCTATTGTGATGCTAAGAGCACTTTACTGTATGATTGAAAGACTTTTCCCTCCTAACTACAGTTATGTGGCAGTAATAAAGTATTACATATTAAGGGAAAAAAATACATTCTTCCTTTTCCTGCAGGTTTAGGTTTCTGGACTACATGTTTGACTCACAATCTCAGATTCAGCCTGCCTGTCCTTAGGTACTTACAGAAGTGCCAAAGAAAGGAAAAATAGAATCATAATTTCAACTGGAAGGGACCTCTGGAAGTCATCAGATTGAACCTGGTCCAAAACCAATCAGACTAGGTCCTCTTTTGAAATTGGATCTGTTTGAATTTAGATTGTGTTGATCAGAGCCTTGTCCAGTCAAGTTCTGAGTATCTCCAAGAATGGGGATTTTGCAAGCTGTTCAATCAATGGTAAAAGAGACAAACTTCCAAGAGCGATCCATCTTCCTAAAGAGTGCTTCAGATTTTCAGAAGTGTCCTTCCAGACATTGAAAAAGAAGACAAAAAAGAAAAAAGACTGCACTACTTATTAGTTAAGTGCCTAATTTGAGGAAAGTACGATCAAATCTTAAAATTCTCTTTCTACACATGCTGTAGCAGAAAATTGTATCAGATCAGTGGTCAACAGCACTATGTTCTCCATTTTATAACTGAATGCTTTATGATGAATCAGACTTCAAGAAAAAAAGCAGCTGAAGGGGTAGTCTGGGGACATTAAAATAAGGGACCTTTTGATCGTTTAGTAAGTTGTGTCATCCAATTTTACTTCTTTTTTTCTTTTTGTGCTCCATTGCTGTTGGTCCCCAGGTCTACGGGAAGAGCGACCACTATTTAGTACCTCATTCTGATGGTATGTTACATTTAAGGTTTACCTTAGAACAGGATAGTGCTGCACAACAAACCTTACAGACTGGTGTACATCCTTTAAAGAAAAGAAAATATATCTCATTTTATTGGAGTTGACATAATGAAGGCTGTTATCAAGCAGTGTCTATGGATTTATTTTTTTTTTTTTGCACAGGGCCTTGTGAAGCAGAAGCACAGCTCTTGACAAAACAAAATGCTATTGCTGGACTAGTGAAATCCCCTGATGTGGGATTTTGCTGATCTGGGAAGGAAAAGCTTATATAACTATAACCTTTTTTCCAAAGACTTTATAGTTAGTTCAGCATTAGTCTGTGTTATTTTTCAATCCAAATGATCTGAATTAGATCTTAAATGTAAATAAGAAAAGCGTTATAGAGTACAGAAAGGAAATATGTGAACAGGACAAAGCTACCTACTTCGGCCAGCCATTGCAGTTGTGAGGGTACCTTTATGGTCAGCCATGTTCAGAGTGTGATTTTCTTTCAAATCACAAGTGTCATTAACTGAGTTAATATTAACCATGCCTCAGCTGTCATCCAAACCATCTATTTGTTGCTCATCACAGATAGTATAAGCTACTGTTTCTAAAAAAAAACCAAAACCAAACAAAACCTCACTATCTTTTTAATTTCCAAGACAAGGTTTAGATTTAAATGAATAGTTTTCCGTTTTCTTGATCTTCAGCTTTGTTATTACATTTCAATTGCTAACTTCACAATTTCGTTTGATTATGTGGGTCAGATCATCACAGGATGTAAATCAGTGTTCTTCTTCTGATGTACTGGTGCTGTATAATGACCTGCAGAATAGGGGACCTGCAATATGGAGTTCTTGTTATTTTCCATTGATAAATAGTTTTGGGTTGTGACATCACTCTGTTGAACCTATATTCCTGAAAAAGCTGCAGTTTCAGAGTAGTTGGAGACACTTTTAGATTGGTTTTAGAACTACCTTTAGATTAAGCACTTGATGTGTGTTTAAGGTACTATTAAGCCTCCCTGACTACAACAGCTGTTTCATCCATTGTTTCCAGAAAACATAGTCCTATCAGGTTTTATTAACCAAATAGGTTTAGAACTTGTCAGTACTTTAAAAGAAGACTTAAAATGAAAGCCTGATGATACTGTAGATGCACACTGGAAGCAATGATGATTTCCTAATATTTTTCTAGGCTTATGGTAATGTCACCGGAGATTTTCTTCACTGAAGCATAAACCACTTACTCAAGCTGTTCTTCATCAACTTAATTTTGTAAAGTTTGAAGAAAACCAAGTGTCATTTGGCACTTTGCATCCTACTAGTAAATAACATTCTCCCAATAATGAATAAAATATTATAAGAGAATATTTTTTTGTGCTGGTTTAGAATATGGTATTATGGTGGTAACTTCCATCTTAGAGACCGTGAATCAGACTTAATATCTGACTTAATGACTCTTAATATCTGACTTATGCTACAGTGAAATATTAATATAATTCAACAAGTCAGGAAAGAGAACCTGGTTGTTTTAGAAAAAAAATACTTCTCTCTGTTTTGGGAGTTCTCTAAATTTTCTGATGATTTTCTACTTAGAATAAAGACACACCAATATTACCATCCCTGATAAAGAATTGGTCTTTCCCATGGATGTGTGGAACATCATGGAAGTTACAGAAACCTGAGCTCTGCTCAGTCAGGAAGAGCAGGAACTCCATTAAACTGCAGGTACTGGTTTTTTAGGGGCAATTGGACTAACACTCAGATGTTATGAATTCAGCTGGAGTCACATTTTATGTCAGAATAGGTAATTATTTGTGGTCTCTTGATTCAGGAACCATTCTTCTAAAAAGTCATGGATTCCTTCTATATTTTCTCAAGCCCATGTGGATATGACAATCTGCTAACCACCTTCCTGCCAGAGATCCCAAAGGCAGTCTTTAGAGCTCCAAGATCTAGAAACACAAAAGAAAATCATAAGGAACAGGCTACAGAAATGATCAGCACTTCCTACTTTCTCATGTGCTGCACAACTCTAAAGTCACAATTTTATGACTGGACAGTCCTTTAAGTGTTCTCATGTCTACCACATGTCAGGCAATGTGCTTCTCTGACAGTAAACTAGAAGGTGGGCTAGAAGTCTTCACAAAGGTGAGGACTTAGTGTGGGAATCTACTTTCCGCATAAACCAAGGTTTCAACAACAGCAGGAGTCGGAGCTTAGGAAACTCCTAACTCTCAGCTGAGTACTCTGTTTACTGCTCTAAGATTGTTCTGTAATGCTAGATGAGAAACAAAATTATTTTCCTTTGTTTTAACATTACAAACAAACAAAAAAAATCCAGATGTATTTAAGTATTATCTGCTTGGAATCCTGAAATCAAGGAAAAGTTATAATCTTAGGAAAAGGAACCACTGTTAGTGTTCAAATTGTATTACGGAAGATTGTAATATATTCCTTTTATACCATATAGAATATCTCCAGTGATCATGTTTCAAATCAAAATTCATCTATAATCTGAAAAGAAGCATATTAGACTCATCTTGAATTAATAAATACATATTTCCCTGCTCTTCTGTGAAAGACTCAGGGGACATCTCAAGGAATTTTGTTTTTCTTGCCCTTGAGATTTTTCTCAGGATAAAATGTCATTGAGTTGCCTGTTACTGTAATAGGGTCTTGACAAAGAGTTGAGAGGTTTTCCTTCAGTTCAGCAGAGGGCTCCAGAATACACACAGGCTAGGGAGTTTCTGTCTTTTATCACCTCCACAGTGCAATGGAGTGGTTAAATTCCCTGCTGCAAGCTAATTACACTTCTGTATTGCACAGAACCTTTGTCCTCCCATAATTAATTATGAGCAAGAAAAGAAAATGTCCTTTTGTTGTTTTTAATGAATTAATCCTTCATGAAAATCATTTCTGTGACATAATAACAAAAGGACATTTGTTCACTGTCCTCATCACCACGCATACCGTGGTACATAAATGGCTTTATGTGGGGAGTCTCTTTGTCTCTTCTGTCCAAGAACATACTTTATTGCAGACATGTCACAGGAGTATTAATACCCTCAATTGCTGTACAGGCAGATAAGACTGTCTAGATCATTATAACAAAAAACTACAGAGGAAAGAGTCCAGTGTTTTGATAGTAATTCTCACTCTAAAATCAAAGGAACAGTTCTATTAAATGGATTTTTCTTTAGACATAAAACCCCCACATTGCCCTACTTAATCTAGTCATTTGAAACATGGCTTAGATAAACCTATTTGACTAAATGAAGAAAGTCAATCTCCGTTTGATTGCTCATCCAAGGTGTAGGAAAGGAATCCATTATGTCACAAGATTAAGTAAACCAAGATTGTGCTTCGTAAGATTAATAGATACCATGTCAAATGTATATTTAACTGGGTTGTGCTGAAGAGCCCAAATACAGCTAGAATATTTGGCATTTTGCTAAAGCTGGCATAAGATGAAATTCTCTAACACTACGCATAGTAGGTGCTTTTCTTTAATGCTTCATGGAAGCTGAATCACAGAATCATAGAATTGATTGGTTGGAAGCAACCTTAAAGACCAACCAGTTCCACCCCCGCTGCCATGGGCAGGGACACCTTCCACCAGACCAGGTTGCTCAAAGCCTCATCCAACCTGTCCTTGAACACTTCCAGAGATGGGGCATCCACACCTTCTCTGGGCAACCAGTTCCAGCATCTCATCACTCTCATGGTGAAGAATTTCTTCCTAATATCTAATCTAAATCTTGCCTCTTTCAGTTTAAAGCCATTGCCCCTTGTCCTATCACTATACTGAGTTTATTTTAAGAGTAGGTGTTATGTCAGCTACAGAAGACCAAAGTGCCAAATCGACCTACTGAACAGTAGCAGCACGCAGTTGCTGTTGCATCACTCAATATGGGAGTGAATACCTCAACACCAGTGATAATGGGAGAATCTAAGAGACTAATCACTCTAAATTCCTTCCGTAAATTCACAGCTGTTACTACAACAGATCTAACAGGCATTACAAAACATGTTTGTGTTCATAATGCTGAATTTTATGACAATGTTGATTCACACAACATTTCTCTTCCCCCGTGACATTTTCTGTGGCATTCTTATTCATCTTCTCTTAAGATGTTTATAAAATTTATTGTATTTCGTTTCCTTAAACTTACTTTTTTAAGAAAAAGTGGTATGAATTAACTTAAATCGGTGAAAATTGTATATGTATATTTTGTATGTATATTTTGGTTAAAAATGCAATACTTATACCATCAGTAATATTTAAAATCCTGTATAACAAGAAGTTCACACTTTTTCTCTACATCACTTTCATAATTTTCAACAGCTGTCCTTTACCCTTTGTGATAATAAATTAAATATTTTTTCATATGCACTGAGACAATTACTTTCCCCTTTCACTAGCACTAAATGAAATAGATTGGAGTTTTAACATTGGTAAACTCTTCTGTGACAGGAGCTTTCCCCTATATCTGTAGCCATCTATTGTAAAACAGCTGACCAGACTCACTCATTACTCAATGGGAAGAAATAACACAACCTATCATCAGTCGAAGACTTGCTGTAAGTTTAGATGAAGCAGCTTCCCAAAGAGTCATCTTTCCATACAAACTCTACAGGAAGCCAAGATTGTAACTTATTTTAGATCACCTCACCAAATATTAGGAAAAGTAATACTGTCCATTCCGCAAATGACAACCAAAAATGTTGCCTTCTTTCTGCAGAAACCTTGCAAACAGCTGGCAGGACATGCAGACTTCCTGTGCAAAATGCAGGGTTCGTTGCTTGCACTTCTGTTTAGTTACAAGTTTTTGTAAATAATTTCAACAGCTAATCCAGAGCACGTGTCTCCGTTTGCATTTTTAGCATCATTACATTTTACTTACTCAAAGTGCAAAGCTTCCTCTTTGAACCAACATGGAATTATAGGTAGGCAAGACATGTTTATAGCTGTCTTTCAATCCCCTTTGTTATGGATCAAAGTACTTAATTCAAGAGCAACCTCATGTACTTTATTGCTGTTGATTTGGTCTACACAAAGATACACATATGCACAAAGAATACTGCAGTGAAACCATCAGCTGAAGTCAGATTTCCTTCAGTACCAGCTCAACATTTTCTGTCAGGACCACCTTTTTGATATATACAGTGTCTGTGTGTAAAATACAGAACGAACACCTCAAGAGTCTGCTGAAATATATATCAGTCAGTAACATTTCACATATCTTTATTGACTTTCCCCTACTAAATACATCACTATTGACAGCTGCATTGCCTTTTATACAATGCTGCATTTCATCTGCATTGATCAAACAAATCTAGAGTGAATGAAAATAAAGTGTTATAGATAATTCATTCAATAGTTCCATGTGTCAAGACTTCATCTCATTAGATGTACTTCTAGAAGAACTCAGGAATTTCTCTTAGGTGTCTCATAAATTTGTATTCCAAGCTGGAGACTTAATTTTTTTTTTAATGCAACTTAAGGATAGGGATATTCTGGTACAGATGACAGCATTTCATAACCAAAAATCTGTGTACATTTGAGATATATGAATTGATGCATCTACTGGATGAAACTAGTGGATGCATCTACTGAATGTAGAAACATGTCCAGCAGACATGCTTCTGTTCTTGTGGCGCAGGATACATGAACTGTAACCAAACTTTTAAGTAGTGATGTTCAGGCTAGATACAAAAAAGGATTTTTTTACAATTAGGGTGGTGAAACACTGGCAGAGGTTGCCCAGAGGAGTTGTAGATGCCTCATCTCTGGAAACACTCAAGGTCAGTTGGATGGGGCTCTGAGCAACCTGATCGAGTTAAAGATGTCCGTCCTCATTGCAGAGGGATTGGACTAGATGACCTTTAGTGGTCCTTTCCAACCCAAACTATTCTATGATTCTATGATTTCATATTCAGAAGGACAGTGTATTTCCAGTTAGTTTCTTTGCCATTTATGCTTTGCTTCCTGTTATTTTAATGGCTTTATTTTTTCTGCATGAGTCTTTTTCAACACCACTTGCTCTTACTTATCCTGTTTTATATGTTCATTCTGCTAACTCACCAGAAATCAATTATTGTGATCGGTAATCCTCATTGCCTTATAGAAAAGTCCATCATCAACAGCTTATTTTTCTTTAATATTTGTGATCTAAGGGTTATGTATATTAGCACACGGTAGAAAGCATTGCTAAAGCATCTTCCTGCAGGGATGTGCCGATCTCCTTCCACAAACTGCTGAAGAGCTGAACAAACAGTAAGCATAAGTTTGACTTCTGTTTAGCTGTTTGGGGTGGAGGTTAAGTACAAACAAGAGCATTATTTATGAAGACATTTCAAAGATAGAAAAATAGCATCATTGTCTTAATGTACTGCAGATTTGGGTCAACACACGGTTTATTTACCATGTCTGGTAAGCAATATTGTCTTTTGTGATGCTAATTGCCAAGCCAAAAGTTCATGCGAGTGGCTGAAAACTAATGTGTCATTAGCTTCAGGTCTTGCACTGGCCTAGAAATATACTGTGTGTGCTTCTTAAACAAAGGTCCTTGACACCTTTGTGGCTGCCTACAAATGCTCTAAATTAAGAAATTAATGTTAATGATGTTTTTTAACATTCTGAGTTGATTTGGCAATAATACTTAAAAAAAGAACAAACCTAAATAAAAACAAAATTAAAATTACTGCCTCATTTAAACCACTAGAAGTATCTGATCTAACTTGAATGGCCTCAACACTTCTGACTCCAGGAAGTCCTTCTTCTGCAGGCTGCCACCACTTGGCATCCACCTAGCACAGGAAATGCAAAGGGAAATATTAAAAAAGAAGGGAGCAGAGTCATAAAAAAATTATAATACAACATCATGATAGAAAGCTCTGCTGCTGACCTCCATGACAACACATATTTAAGCCCCCAGGAAACTGTTGTGTATGTTTGTCCACCGATACTACTGATGGATATTCCTAAGTCTCCTGCAACATAAGAAACAGATGATCCTACCTCTGCTTGGATAGAAACATTAGTACTGTTTGGAAGAACTCATGGAAGTCCTAGGAAAGTTAGATATGAAAGCAAACCAAAGAAGCAATTTAAGGATGGAATGAGACATAGAACTAAATGGCAGCTGATATTAAGGTTAGCACAGATGTCACTACACCTAGCATCACCTTACCGTGTACAAGCTCCATGTGTTGTTGCCATTGGACAAATTGCCAATCATGTCAAACAGTCCAACAACTAGGATGTCTGACTTGGTAAAACATGGGCAGAATCTATTTTCTGTTATATTTTTGAAGGAGGTTAAAGCTGAAAGTAGAATAGAGCAAACGTTGGGGTAAAAGCTTGGTTCTTTATATCTGAGGTTAAAAATCAAGACTAAATGTAGGGGAAAGACCTGAAAGGAATAACGATAGAGGCAGAAGACGTCAACCGCTGAGACTGGATGGAAACAAATATCATATAGGAAAGAACTGAAATTGAAAAAAAAATAAATATTTCGACCAAGACAGGGATACAGGAATGAAATGTGGATAAGCGTCAGGGACAAGTTCATACAAATACTATTTTTTCACTCAGCAAACATCTGGGAAACATGGAAAATGGCGTAACAAAGACTTTCCGAGTTGTGTATATTCTTCAGAACTGTAATGGAAAAGCATTAGTCCTTCCATAAACGCAGTAATGGTTAAAATGGGATTTTCTTCTCCTCCTATAACATTGACTTAGACAATCATAGTGGTTTAACTACTGCCCCACAGCAATGGAAAATGCTGCTGCATTTTGAATTAATCTTTCTGTCATAGAATTTGGTAAGAAATGTGGGCATAACATTTATCTCTTTGAAATCAATTGGATTTTTCTTTCACTATCTACTTCAGTGGGAACAAGTTCAAGCACAATTATCGATATTTTCAAGTGTGGGCTCTAATTTAAGCCAAACATGAGCAGCCCATTTTGACTGCACAGCTTGAGATGCCTTGGGCTTAATTTTCATAATCAAAGCATATTCACAGCATTCATGAACAAAGCAAAGACGGCCTCTTTCTAGCTGGGTGGTCATTTTTAAAAAACATTGAATTTGTAAGTTCTTCTGAACATATATCTGTCTGACTGAAACTTGGAAAGAGCATCTATTCATAGCTTATAACTAAAAGGAATTTACTGTTACCTTGCAAGGGAAAACCCCATGTTCTTGCATTCTTAGGATCAGAGGTCTTGTCTTTTCATTTCCATATTCCCAAGGAAAATAATACATGTATTCATTGTTTTGTCAGTATAAGATTTATAATGCCTTTAACTATTCATTTCCTTGCCATAAAGTGCATAGGTTTTGTAAATGATGTGAGAGTGACAACACTGTAGTTTCCTTGGCAACCTTTACTGGTTTTCAAAACAATATCTTTCATATTTGGAACAAGAATTGATTTGTACAATCTGGCGGGGAAAAAAAAAAGAAAAAGAAAAAAAAAGAAAAAGAAAAAGAAAAAGAGAGAAAAAGAAAAAGAAAAAAAAAAGAAAAAGAGAGAAAAAAACACATCTCTTGAGGGAAACAATTGGCAGCTGAAAAGATTGCAAATCAACCTTCCACCACTTAGTCATCTATGTGATGTGAACTTTAAAGTGCTCAAACTTAAAGAAAAATGTATCTGAAACTGTCACATTTTTTCTTTGCTTTGCTTGAAGTCCATCAAAACTAGCCTTTTAGCTCAGATTCAGTGTTGAACTGAATTTGGCCTTTTCATTTCTAAACTCGACTCACTCTGAATTTTAAAATCTGGCTCATGTTTAAACACTAATGAGATGCATATCTAGGTAACTTTGTTCTAGGCTTTTATTTTTCTTTTTTTTTTTTCCCCATTTTGACAATTAAATATACTTAATACCTAAACATCGCAAGACAAAGGTTGGGTAAGGTGAGTGCAGGATCATAGAATCATAGAACGGTTTGGGTTGTAAGGGACCTTAAAGATCACCCAGTTCCAACCCCCCTGCCCTGGGCAGGGACACCTCCCACCAGACCAGGTTGCTCAAAGCCCCATCCAACCTGGCCTTGAACACTTCCAGGGATGGGGCATCCACAGCTTCTCTGGGTAACAACACTTCCAGGGATGGGGCATCCACAGCTTCTCTGGGCAACCAGTTCCAGTACCTCAACACCCTCACAGTGAAGGATTTCTTCCTTATGTCTAATCTAAACCTTCCCTCTTCCAGTTTAAAGCCATTACCCCTTGTCCTATCGCTCCATGCCCTTGTAAAAAGTCCCTCCCCAGCTTTCTTGTAGGCCCCTTTAGGCACTGGAAGGCTGCAATAAGGTCTCCCTGGAGCCTTCCCTTCTCCAGGCTGAACAACCCCAACTCTCTCAGCCTGTCCTAACAGCAGAGGTGCTCCTGCCCTCAGATCATCTTCATGGCTTCCTCTGGACTTGCTCCAACAGGTCCATGTCCTTCTTGTGCTGAGGACCCCAGAGCTGAAGGCAGTACTGCAGGGGGGTCTCACCAGAGTGGAGTAGAGAGGGAGAATCATAGTATCATAGAATGGTTTGGGTTGGAAGGCACCTTAAAGACCATCTAGTTCCAACTCCCCTGCCATGGGCAGGGACACCTTCCACCAGATCAGGTTGCTCAAAGCCTCATCCAACCTGGCCTTGAACACTTCCAGGGATGGGGCATCCACAGCTTCTCTGGGTAAGCTGTTCTAGTATACATCTTGAGATAAAAGGAACAGAAAAGTTTGGATCTACAACAAGGCTCCTGCAGTGGTGATGGTCTATGTTTTCTGGAGCTACAAGAGTTTTATTAAAGTACAACATTTTTAAGAGTCTCTTGCTCTTGGAGTAATATCCTATGTATCTCCTCCATAATTTAGCTCCACATCCTTGTAAAGTTTTTTTTGGACCCCATTTATTTCTACTATCTTAAGTTTCCGACAGTGCTTGATGCATAACTTTGTGCATGCTGTTGCATTGCTAGTTTCTGAAAGAACCTTTGACATTTGACTCGTGACATTAGGAATTAATCGCTGCTAACAACCAGAGGGCAAATGCTGATGACCAAAGAACACAGAGACTCCATTTGACGTGTTGGTACCTGTGCTAGAAAGGAAGGAATGCTATCAGAAAATCATGCAAGTGCATGAACTATCCACACTTAGAAATAAAATGTCGAAAATTGGCCCCATTTGAGAGCAACACTGCTTATATCCCTTATCAGGGTTTTTTTTAAGTGTCTGAAAGAATGCATCCTTCTACAAGTGAGCAACCACTTGTTCTTGTCCTGTGACATTCATCTCTCCTTGCTTTTCTGTATTTAACTGTCTAAATGATGTGTAGTTGTATAGGTCCTGCTCATACAGACTACTCCTGTTGGGAGCATCGTTCCATCACTTTTACCCTTTTATCACCACAGAATTCCACTGCAAATATTCATCTGCTGTCTTCATATTCACACATATAGATGTAGGTACATGTGCAGAGATCTCAGAGACTGACTATCAGGTATACTAAGTGTCCTTTATACTAGTATCAAAATGTACGTAGGTCATAAAGTCATTGGGATTACATCTTCATCCATCTTTAGGCCCACACTGTCATACCAAAGTATATAAACCTGGCTCTTGTATTAAAAGTCTTCTGTAGTTCTTGCAGCTCCATACACTTGTGAAGTTTTGAACATACTTCTAGGTAATCTAAATTTAAAAATAAAACATTCTTGGAAACCCTGCAAACCTACCTAACTCATTGCTTTCTCTTATGTATTTGGTTTTTATTATGTTTGCTCTGAACAAAATAAAATATAGGAATATATGTGTGCTTTTGTACACTTATTCTCACAAGTGTGGTATTTTCCTGCTAGCTTTTGACCAGAAAAGAAATGAAAACTCAAGCATAAAGCCAGTATTTCTTATTTTGGTAGGAAATTCATGTTCATTTAGTGGAAAAAAAGAGGGAGCAACAAAAAAATGCCTAAGACAATTAAGAAAATGATAGAGCTTACTGCTTATGCGCTCAGGAACAGAAGTAATATATTTGTGCTTTTCAAGGCATTCCAGCACTTTCAAGTCAGTGTTGCATTCTCTAATTACATGTAATGAACAGGTAGTGGAATAGCCCAGCATGGAGCTTGAGAGTCTGAGTCCTTGTATAGCACAGCAACGCTCATAAAGAGACTTTTTAGTAACAGAGGAGACAATTAAGAATGTCATTGGTGATGTTGCAGTTTTAGCGTATGTTCAACACCGGTTGCTTAGAAGGGAGGAGTTAAATCACTAGAGAGCTACAGTGGCTCCGATATGATTACACACAAATTGTTCTGCTGTATTCTTCCAATTATCTTGTAGGTAAAGGAAAAGATTGCATAAGCTCATAGCACCTGAATCTGCAGCTCTTTCTACCACAGCCACTGATATAAAATGTTACTCCTGTATGAATGGTGAGGTCTGATTTTATGGCTGTTCACAGTCCATAAGCTCATGCATAAACGGCTAATCAAGGTGCCAGGCAGCAAAGATTCAGACAAAATGTTTGACAGTTCTATTAAAGTACCTGGTCTAATGCTGGGGAGACTCCTCTGTTACCCCGGTTATTTCTGTGAGCTTTTTAACTAATATCAGTGGTATCACTTCATAATGTTGTCTGTGAGGGAATGATTAATGCTGACCTGCTGGCCCTTGGTGTCTCCACTTTGTAGCACATGGTGTGTGAAACCGTTAGAGACTGAGTTGTTAAGGCAAGTTTTATGGAGCTAACACAACACCTAGGGAATGACTCTCAGCTGTGCTCCTGCTGTTTGACAGCAGTGTTGCTGAGTAATGCAGTAGGGAATCAGGGTCTTGAAATGTATAAAACTTGATCTGCAATTATAAAAGGCCTAGTTTGGCACTAAACCACACTTTGCTTGGGTTTCTGGGGAATTATGGAGCTTAGAGTGGACTGATTCTCGCTTACCTTAAATTAGATATTTTACTTGGGTCTAACGGGTAAGAGGTAAGCAGGGCTGGTTTTGTTTATTGCAAGTTTCGGAAAAAAACTAGCATAGCAGATAAGAGGAGCATAGTTTAAAGACTCTTTTGTATGCCCCTCCAAGGTGTGCTGGTTATGTTCTCCCAGGTAGAATAACCTCCAGGCACCCACAAACCAGACTTGCTTGCAAAGGCTGCAACAAGTGACTCAAGCATACTGCTTACTACAGTGACCTCACATTGCACCTCCTTTGCTCCTCCAGTCAGTAGAATCCAGTGGCCCTCTGCTTGACATATGTTCTTGGAGAAGGGAGTGGAGGATCTGTGCTTATGTCTTTGTAGGAAAAAACCTGCTTTCTGATCTAGTGGTTTATTTAGGAGAGTTGGAAAGCTCATGCTTTCATTCTGACAGTGTCCATCTTAGGAAAAGTTTCTTAGATAGTTTTAGTGTTTCTTGGGTGGTGCATGTTGATTGCTTTGAAGCAAAGAAAGCTGCAGGATAAATGAGCCTGTGATCCTCCTGAAATCTTCTACTCTTTTGGGTATATTTGTTGGGCCAGAGAACGAAAAAAGAATAAATGCAGCTTTGTGGATGAACAGTTAAGATACTCATCTGAAAGGAGGGCCTATAGTCTTTATTCTCTTTTTCTCTCTTACCTGTTTCTTCCTTTGTATACCCTACTGCAGGTATGACTAGCAATTGTGGAGTACCCGACCACCTTCATCATGATGTACCAACCCTGGGAGCACACATTTTTAGATTAAATTCTCAGAACATTGGTTTCTTATGCCTGAATCATATTTCCATACATCATGAGAATGTTGGTAGGATGAAGAACTTGCAAACTTCTAGAGTAGCTACGTAGATTAGATTAATGCTTTATAGAACTATTTATATTTATTTTTAAGTTGGAAGCCTTTCTTTTAATTAATAACAAAGCAACAACAATGTAAAAAAAGGAAAAAAAAAAAAAAGAAAAAAACCCCAAGGAAATCTTCTGAATGAAGTTTGAAACACACTATTCAGCTAATAAATATAAATCCAGAAAAGCTTGGGAGCTACAATCTTACATCTGGGGCAGAATTTGAATTTCTGTGAGAATGAATACCATGAAGAAGATTCAATCACTTTATCCATGGAGGGCAGTTGCCACTCAATAGATATATTACATATTTTACTCTTCCTAAATCATGAGAGTAAAGTAATTTATAATTCCTGTTTCTTCCTGAGATACAGCTTGCTAAGCAAAGATCATTATCAGTTTCCAAGCAAGGAAGTAATTGCATTTGTGAATGTGATCAAGAACAGTACCATGTTTTGTGTTTACAGTCTCTCTTAATATACATTCTCGATCTCTTTCTTCTGTATTTGTTTGTCTTCTGAGTTCAGGGACAGGGTCATAATTATACTTGGCAAAATAAGTAATTTTCATTATGGTAATTCTAAAGCTTACTTTGTGTCTGCTTCGGTTAGGTTTTTAAGAACATCTGAAAAATAATCCTGTTCAAGTATCATTTCTCACCATTTCTTTTCCTTCTCTTTGTATTACTAGGAGCAATAATATAAAAATGGATTTCACATTTCTTATCAATTCATCTCTTCATTCTTCATGTGTTCATTAAGCTCCCATTTATATTTATTGGTTATTTTTGAAATGATTTTGCAGTAATAAATACTGTTTTCCTACCTCATTCCTCCTATTATTCCTCCATGACCTTCTGAAGCTAGAAGTGATCCACTGAAGTCAACGGTAGCACTAACACTGATGTCAATAGGGCAGAATTTTATTCAGTGTAGTGAGAACAAAAATTTTACTAGCTTTA
Source organism: Cariama cristata (assembly GCF_000690535.1). NCBI lineage: Eukaryota > Metazoa > Chordata > Aves > Cariamiformes > Cariamidae > Cariama > Cariama cristata. The sequence goes on from NW_009621646.1 coordinate 56,215, forward strand.
GGATAGAGAGTGAAAAACATAAAAAAACAAACAAAACAAAACAAAAAACAAAACTCAAAAAGCTATGTGATTCAGTTCTCCATGATAATGGCAGAAAAAATGGATTTGGTGGATCAGGAACTCCTTTGCTGTCCAATGTTGCTAGACTTAATCAATGTAAAGTAATGTAGTGATGCACTCTTGTGTAACAGAATAAATACCCTGTCTCTGAGATTGACTATCTCCTGTTCTGCTGTGCTGATGTGGCCAAATCCAATTTGTCCCACTGGTCAATACAGAATACACTGAGTTTTGTAGCAACAAGTTAAAGATACTAGAGTTGGATGAACACTTGTAGAAAAGCCTGTAGAAGAACTTAGCTTAATTGCACATGTTGAATCTTTAGCTTTGTCTATTAGAATTGAACAGAAGAGTCCTGCAGTTTAACTGTATTTATTACTACTTATATAGAACCACAGTACATAAACTAAATCGTTCTCTGCTTAGACAAGCCTATTAAAAAGGTTCAAGCAGTTCATATATATATTTAAATATAAGATTTTGCAAGATTGTTGGGTCTGGGGATGGGAAGGGTATAAACGTGGCCATCTCAGGGCTGTCTGAGGTGTTTTGTACTTTGCCATTTTGAGTGTGTATGAACACTTCCTAGAAACCTGAATTTCTGCCAAATTAACCATGATAAAGCAGGGTTGTGGTGTGTTAACCTTGGCTGGCTGCCAGGTGCCCACCAAACTGCTGTCTCACTCCCCTTCCTCAGCAGGACTTAGGGAGAAAATGACATGAAAAAGCTCATGGGTCAAGGTAAGGACCTTGAGATTGCTCACCGATTACAAAGACAGGCAAAACAAACTTGACTTGGGGAAGATCAATTTAACTTATTGCCAATAAATAACAGAGTAAGATAGTGAGAAATAAAAACAAAACCAAAAACACCTCCGTCTCACTCCCCTTCCTCAGCAGGACTTAGGGAGAAAATGACATGAAAAAGCTCATGGGTCAAGGTAAGGACCTTGAGATTGCTCACCGATTACAAAGACAGGCAAAACAAACTTGACTTGGGGAAGATCAATTTAACTTATTGCCAATAAATAACAGAGTAAGATAGTGAGAAATAAAAACAAAACCAAAAACACCTCCCCCCCCCACCCCCCATTCCTCCCTTCAAGTGGCACAGAAGGATGAGGAGTAGGGGTTGCAGTCTGTCCATAACACTTCATCTTGACCGTTCCTTCCTCCTCATGCTCTTCCCCTGCTCCAGCATGGGGTCCCTCCCAGGAGGTACAGTCCTCCACAAACTTCTCCAGCATGGGTCCTTTCCACAGGGTGTAGTCTCCTTCAGGAACACACTGCTCCAGCCTGGGTTCCCCATGGGCCAGATTTCCTGCCAGAAAATCCGCTCCTGCATGGGCTCCTCTCCACAGGCTGCAACCTCCTTCAGGTCATATCCACCTGCTCTGTTGTGGGATCCTCCATGGGCTGCAGGTAGAGATTTGCTCCACTGTGGACCTCCATGGGCTGCTGGGGGAGAGCCTACCTCACCATGGTCTTCTCTACTGGTTGCAGGGAAATCTCTGCTCTGGCATCTGGACCACCCCCTCCTCCTCCTTCTTCACCGATCTTGTTGTCTGCAGGGCTGTTTCTCTCACATTTTTTCACAGATGCTGCACAGCATTTTTTATTCTTTCTTCAGTATGTTATCACAGAGGTACCACCAGGGTCGCTGATGGGGTGAGCTTTGGGCAGTGATGAGTACGTCTCGGAGCCGCTGGGAACTGACTTTGTCCGACATGGAGGCAGCTCCTGATCTCTTCTTTCAGAGACCACCCCTGCAGCCCCCCTCATTACCAAAACCTTGCCACATAAACTCAATACAAGGGCATGTATTAAAATTTAGTATTTGTAAGCTACTTTTCCATTCTGAAAAATGCAGATATACAGGCTGTTCTATTTTAATACTTTCAATATGTGCTAACTAAGAAGTTTCTGTTAGAACATATCTGGAGATACTCTGTGGCTCCAAAGTTACAGTGGTATCTGTCGTGGTATGATACAGAATAGTGTTAGACAAGATAAGACTTTTCCTAAAATGTGGAAGATGTATTGAAAGCTTTTCTCTTCTATAAACTACAAAAAGAACTATAAATTTCTGCAGTTCCAAAAGTTTTCTTCAGCTAAAAGCAGTTGACCTGATGAAAAGTGGCTTCTTTAGGATAGTATCAAATACTGTGTGATCTCTGACTGAAACTTTTTGCCCAGGTCATTCAGAAAGTGTTCTTCAAAGGAGATTTTTTGGGATCTAATAAGAAATAAACTTACAAAGCTGTTTTTCTCTTAATAAGATCCTAACTTCTATGCAAATTTCATAAAACTTATGGGAACTTAGCAACACTGAAAACTTTATGTATATATCAAATTTATTTCAGAATGACCAATGGGTTAAAACTATTTTTTTTTTCCCTAGGAAATGCCTGAAACATACCTCCTCCACAAACACACAATCACAGTGATTGCAGAAGCTTTTTTCCATAGAAATCCAGGCTAAAAACATAATGATAAGAGAAAAAGTGAAAGTAGCAATTATATGTAATGAATAGAAAAGCAAAGAACTTGACAGCAATAAGTACAAATCAACAGTTAGGAAATGCAGGTAATTGAAATTATAATCAAGAGCCAAGAATTCCTTCAGAATTTGAATTAAATCCTGAATTATGGATTTATATTCTAAAGCAAATTAAATGGACTTGATGATATAAAGTACCATGCCCACCTCCAGTACACCTTATGTAGACCATGAGACTGGAGATTTAAAATTGTAATGACTCTACAGCGTATTTGTACTATTTTCTACTCTCATTATTATCCTTGTCGTGCGAATAAATTCATATTGTTCATTTCCTCTTTGCATTGCAATCTTCATTAGAATTGGGTGCCACAATTTAAATCCCTCGTGTATCTTGCAGAAGGTAATGGGAAAGCATGCAAAGATGACCTTTTCAGGGCTCTCTAAGTTCATTTGTGCACCCTTCCTAGCTCTTCAGCCTCTCTGACTTGAGAGAGAGGTGTAAATGAAGAAATTAGAAAGAAAGATCAGCAGAGTAACACAAAGGTTAAACCAGTGCAGCATGGAATTGTGTTATATAGCCTCTGCTAGGCATTTGAATGCCAAGTTTGGTTTGTGAATAAAGATTTTCATGTTGTTTCCTGATCTCATTACAAAATTCCATGCTTTGACAGGAGAGAATGCTTTGGACTAGATATGTCCTGGGGTTTAATGCAAGACACCAAGCTTTGCAGTTTAGTTTCATGGTTCAAATCCAACTGAGGATTGAGGAGTGAAGTTTGGTTAAAATCCAATGGTTCTTCAGAGTTGAAATTAGTTTGGCATATGCAAAGCAGGTTTTAGAGGATGAGTATTCAAACTGTAAGACATTTACATAATTTTCATTGATGCACACCTTTACTTGTGGTTTTAACAAACAAACTTCATTATCAACCCACATTCTGATGTCTATTGGAAATGAGAATGAGTTTTTAACCAAGGAAAAAGCAAGATACAGTTCAAAATTATTCTGTAGGGTAAACATCTCTGATAGTATTGAAATATCTTGAGTATAAAAATTGGCTGAGATACTCATGAAAGCTGGCTGAAATCTCAAGGTGATTTGGATCTTCCATACCTGACCTTTCTCATTTTTGTCTAGAATGAAAAATGGAAAATTGTGGAAATTTTCCCTCTGATGCTTTCAGATGTGTAAATTGGCGGCTTGTCTCACACGGTCTACCTGTAGAGTCATTTAAAATTTAATCTCACTTTTCTTCAGAGACTGGGCCTGATTGTATATCCAAATTTATAAATTTCAGGTAAGACTCTGATATTATCACCCATAGAATGAGTGCTATTCCCTGGTATGTGCACACCTTTCAGTGCAGTACTAGGTGAGACTGAGCCATTGGACTTGAGGATTAGTCTCAGATTAAACAAATGAAAAATTTTGTATGACTGATTTTTATGGCTCTTATGCTGAGTTTGTGATATTTCACTCTTCTTTTTATTAGAAACACAAGTGTTGGACTCTGGATTTTTATCGACTCAAGATTAATTTTCAAATGCAGCTTGAGCTCTTACCATTGCAAGAAAACAATGAGAAGGGGAGACAACTAAAACCTGAACATATACCAAAAAACCCACTCTTTAATTGTTATTGCATATGTATTTAATTTTGACATCAGCTGCAGTGAACCAAGGATACAACATGTTTTATAATTTTGCATGCTTAGGAACTATTAAAATTTACAAAAAGATGTAAATATACAGTGTACTGGCAAAGCTGATGTAATGGTCTTAATGGACCAGAATTATGTGCAATACTACAAGTCGGTAACATGGTGCCATGAGGGCCAGTGGCTTCCTGGGGGCTGTGGTGGGGGACAGAGTAGGGTCTCACAGCCAGGACCTGTCCCACCACACTCCAGTCAGAAGGAGGGCAGCCAGGGGGCAAGCTGTGCCCCCCGGCCATGGACATGAGGCACGTCCACGAGAACGGGAGCAGGACAAGGACAGGGCAGAACGTCAACCTGCAGGTTGTTTATCTTCTGCCTTTAAGAAGTTTCCCCTGTTTATACCAAAGCTCATGACTTTTCTACCTGCATTCTTAAATGTCGTCCCACAACTAGACTTTTCAACAGGCTTCACCAATTTTCTTTAAATGATGATTCAGTCCTCCCTAGTATTGGCAGTGCCTTCCAATTTTGCCAGCCAAAAGTTTTGATGAACACCTACCTACTTCTTATCTCTAGGTCATCGGTAAAGTAGAAGTGGAACCAGTTTCAGACTGATGACTGAAGAATACAAGTAGCAGTACTTCTCCAGTCAGATTCACCTCCTTTAATATAAGCTATTACAGTCTCTTTTTTAGCTATCTCTTTATTGGCTTATTATTCTTATAATAATGTTCATCATCTCCTTCTAGAGTAGTAATTTCCTGTGGAAAACCATATCTAGTGTTTCAGGTTGTTTTTTTGTTGTTTTGTTTTGTTTGTTTGTTTGTTTTTTTAAAATCTGCATATAGTAAATCCAGCGCATCACCTTATCTAAGATATCAGTGCTTAAAAAAACAGTTATTAGATCAGGCTGACACCTTTGATAAAGCCATGTGGGTAATTTACTCACTTTCCTTTGTGTCCTTAGTTATTCTTTCTTTCAAGAACTGTTACAATACTTTACAAAGTATTTAAGTCAAATTTAGAGTCCTGTAATTGCAGGGATCACCTTTATTTTCCCTTTTTGTGTAGCCCATTACATTTGCTGATCTTCAGGCAGAGTATTACTCCTTGAATTTATAGATTCATTAAAAATCTGTCCTACTGAATTTCCGTTAGTTATGTATAACTGTTATGACCCCATCCTTTAGTGCCTCAGATTAGTTTATGCTTCAGAATTGTTCAGGGTTTGTCTTTTAAGAAAATATTCTTTGAACTGTTGGTCCAGCATTGCAGCTAGAGCAGAGAAAGCTGAGGATGGAGCCACCTTACTGAGCAGCGCAACAACATGTTTGCCAACAGTCTTGCCACACTGGTGAGAGTAGGTTAAACTACGAACAACAAGGAAGGGAGATGATGAACAGTCAAGTGAAGAAGTAGTGGATTGGGTTGGAAAGTAAAGGATGAACAGTGATGTGGATGAAGGAAACTTTGTAATCAGCAAAATGGGGCTGAAAGGGGCCCATTTCAAGCACATGCACATTAAAAAGTGCAGAGTGGACAGCATGATGGAGAAGCTTCAAACACCTGTGAAATCAGCGTGATTGGGTGCCTCTCTGAAGCACCTACAGTTGTGTAGAGGAGGACATGGGGTTCCAGGTGGACACCAAGTTGTCTATGTTGCACTCATGGTAAAGAAAGTCAGTAGCCTCCTGGGCTGCATTAGGCAGAGTATTGCCAGCAGTTCTAGGGAGGTGATCCTTCCCCTCTGCTCAGCCCTGGTGAGACTCATCTGGAGTGAGTCCAGCCAAGGACTTGTAGAATATTAAGGGACTGGAGCATCTGACATACATGGAGAATCGAGAAAGCTGGGGCTGTTCAGCTTGGAGAAAAAGCAACTCAGGAGGTTCTTATCAATGTATATGAACATCTAATGGAGGGAGTAACAAAGACAGAACCAGAGTCTTGTCAGTGGTGTCCAGCGGCAGGAAATGAATCAAAGGACACAAACCGAAACACAGGAAACTTCTGTTAAACATAAGAAAAAGAGATTTTTACAGTGAGGGTGGTAAAACACTGGAACAAATTTCCTAAAGAAATTATGGATCTTCCATTCCTGGAAATATTCAAAACCTGACTGCAACTGAGCAGCCTACTTTAGCTGACCCTGCTTTGTGCACTGGGTTGGACTGGATGATCTTCAGAGGTCTATTCGACCTCTACTAATCTAAAAAAAAATTCTGTGATTCCTTTATTAAACTGACTGGTATGTTTGGGAAAACTCTGACAAGCTTTCAGGCACAAAAAACCTCTTAAACAATCAAGACTATAGCAAAATGTCACATAAAACAAAAGACTATTTTATAAGTAAGTCACTGTACAAATAGCCATAAATTTGCAAATGTCAACTACAATTGTCAATTTGCAGAGCAAGTACAATTAAAACAAAATTTTAATTCACTCAGAAAGCACTGTAAATAGCTGATGATATTATAAATGGTATTTGAAAAGCCAACCACAATTGTAAACAAAAAATATTAAAATCTGAACCAACTGGTATTTTTCTTCCAGTTTTTTCTTCTTTTTTATTTTATTTGGTTTCTATTCATGTTTAAACATAAGACTCCAGTGGAAAAGTGACATTTCTATAATTTGAGACAGATAGAAACATGGCTTCTTTCGATCTTTTCCCAGATTCATCTAAGCT
>NW_009621646.1:63152-81052 GCF_000690535.1 Cariama cristata
TGTGACATGACTGTTACGTGTAGTGTGGTGCAAAGCTGTGAGGAGAATCTCAGTCCTGCTCCAAATGCTTTAGACCCCTTTCGGTAAACAGTCAGGGCTCTGGCTGTTTGAATTAACTTTGAATTAACAGCTGACTGGTGTTCAGCTGCTGCAGTGGAAATCTCCAGACCGTAGTAAAGGCAATGCAGGTATTTGTACTGGCTTTAAAAACATCCACTCCCTGAACTTCTATAAGGCCATATCAAGCACTGTCTTTTCCTTGTAAGATCAGCTAAATCCGATAAGTATTTACTTGTCTTCACCTCCACAACCTCTCTCTCCAGTCCCTCTTCAAGGTGAAAATCCAGCTTTGAGCAGTTTTGGCTGGATCCACAGAAAAGACTTTTGTGAGTGAATCTTGCCTAACCTTCATTTGAGGAGAGTTACGTCCTAAAACTCCTAAGAATGGCAGCTGAATTGCCCTTAAACCCAGAGTCCTGTAAAGCTCACAGACACTTCTGTCTCCTATATTCTGCTTTATGCTACCAAGTATCTCACACCTCATGCCTAAGTCACGTTAGGATCTAGAAGAACATGTATTTCAGCTGGGGGATTGTGGTGTGGTGTGCATGCATGAGAGTGCTGAACAGAGAGTTTATAGGAGACTATTGCAAGAGGAGCCCTGCCTTTGCATGATCACCCTGTCTTATGGGTACTTATGCTGGTGTGCAGACTTGTAGATTTTAGCCTCTCCTGAACTTGTTGGCACTCAAAGCCCTGCCTTGCAATGAATCATCCTGAGCATTGAACTGTACAGAAGTCCGAGGGAAACCCTTAATCTTTCCTTCCCAAACTGTTCCGTTTGGATAAATAAAGGAAAGAATCACTGATGGTAAAGTGAATGTGCATAGGTGTGATTTTCTTGCTTCTTCTTCTTGAAAGGGAAATCTTGTAAATGATAAAGTAACCAGCCTTCTCCAGGCTAGTATTTTGCTTTACAATTAGAAGCAAAGGGACAGCAATTATAACCCTGTTGGAATGATTTTACATATACTTCCTATGAACTGAGCACTTCATAAGAAAGGATGAAGCTATGAGCTCTGATATCCTTGTCAAATCCTACAAGGAGTAATTAAATACTACCTGCTCTTCCTGCCTGCTCTATCGATAATGGTTATTGAATAAATTATATGGGGATTTTGTAAAACTTTAAGGATTCTTTACAGGTAAAATCTGTTTATATAAGATCATATTAATGTTACAAGCTTGTGTTCTGCTCCTTGATGTGCATGGGTGATTTCTATTAGTGAGGGGAATCATATATTTACATTTAGGAGAGAAAAGATCCTTGTTATATTCATCATAATATAAATAACCTGACAAGTTCAGTTCTCTTTCTGGAGAGCTCTAGCTTCCAGCACTTTCAGTAGATAAAAGCATAGAATCATGCCAAAGGAATATCAGTGAAAATACATCTTATCACTGTGAAACACAAGTAACTCATGTATAGTGGAAGAAATAATGAATTCCTGCAAGCCTCGTATTAATACTACTTTCTGAAAATCCTTCTTAAAAGAATCTTGTTCGAACACTACAGATTTAAAAGAACCAGAGTTAGCACCAAAAAGAAAGGTGCAGAGCCTTTAGGTGTTGTAAAGGTGAAAAAGCATTCATCAAAATTAAAGGAACCTAAAGTGCTTTCTAGACATATGCTTAACATTTTTGAAAGAAACATGTTTGTAACTAGGAAGACAATTTTCCAGATGGGAAAACAATAAACACAAAGATTTTAAATAACCTCTTCAGGATCATATAGTTCTTGACTCCCAATCTTGTGCTAACTCACACTGACTCTGTTTAGGGAATATCCCATCCAGGCATCTGTATCTTGCTCGAAGAGCCATAACAATGCAATTCTAGCATCTGAACACAAAAAGCTTCTGGACTTCAAAGAAATTTCGAACTCCTTAGGCATATGTGTGAAGTGAAAGACCTTGGTGATCCAAGAATTGCTGTCAGCAGTGGGAAAGCCAATTAAAATAGCTTAACTGCAGTGTGTAACTCTGCCTACAGACTTTAATGCAATGAGTATGTACATTTAGAATGTGGCCAGCAGTAAAATCTACAAGAGTAATATTATGGGTTATTTATTTTTTTTTCTGGTGGCTATGGGAAGTTCCTTAAACTTTTCCTTAGAAGCAGTCTTCTTCACATATGCATCGCTGAACAAATGTAGTTTTAGAACAACCTGGGAATACAGAGTCAGGCTAGTTTAATATTTACTGGATCAGCAGAAAAGAGAGTGAGTTTTGTGCCCTGATGCATGACATGCCTGTAAGAGTAGATGTCCTGGTTTGGCTTGTCGGTACTTGTCCCGTTTGCACATTCAAATAATTTTCTTTCTTTCTCCCAGGAGAGTGCTCTTTCCTACGGGATTCATAGGAAAAGACATAATGACCACCAGCTCCTTTCCTATGAAGGGTGTCTATATCCTACTGCAAACCAGATCTCGTACAAAGTAGATATATTTTATTCTGGGAAATGCAAAAAATAATTGTTTCAGCATTTCTTATTCTTCCTTTCCTTCAACTTTTATTTAAATTAAGGTATTTAAGGATTTCAGGTCAAATTTGTGGCTAGCTTAGCTTGACTCAAACCTGCAAAACCAGTATAAAACAAATGTCTTTCTCTCCCTTAGTAACAGCAAAACCCCTTATTGCATCCCAATACTGTTAGAGGAAAACTCTGAGGGGTTGTTTAGTGGAGACTGCTGGACTGAGACAGATTGTGGGGATGTCCTTAATGCTCTCCAGCGCCATAGCGTTGCAGAGCACTCATGACAACTTTTTGACACAGGTGGTGGAGGAGCCAATGAGGAGAGGTGCTCTGCTGGACCCTGTACTAATAAATAAAGAAGGACTGGTTGGGGATGTGAAGATTGGGGTCAGTGTTGGTTACAGTGACCATGAGATGGTGAAGTTCAGGATCCTGCGTGGAGGAAGCAGGGCAATAAGTAGGACTTCAGAGAGCTAACTTTGGCCTCTTCAGGGACCTGCTTTGAGACATTCCATGGTTTAGGGCTCTGGAAGGTAGAGGGGCCCAAGAGAAACACCACTTCCTCCAAGCTCAAGGTTGGTACATCCCTATGAGCAAGAAATCAAGCAAAGGGGGCAGGAGACCTGCATGGATGAACAAGGAGCTTCTGGCAAAACTCAGATGGAAGAAGGAAGTTCATGGAATGTGGAAAAAGGGACAGGCCACTTGGGAGAATTGTCAGAGTATGCAGGGATGTGACGAGGAAGGCTAAGGTCCACTTGGCAATTAATCTGGCAAGGGATGTCAAAGACAACAAGAAGGGCTTCTACAAATACATCAGCAGCAAAAGGAAGGCTAGGGAAAATGTGGGCATTTTCACAAATTTTGTTGGCCCATTGTTGAACGAGGTAGGTACCCTGGTGACATCTGGAGTACTGTGTCCAGTTCTGCCTTCCCAGTTCAAGGAAGGCAAGGAACTACTGGAGAGAGTCCAGCGGAAGGCAACGAAGATGATGAGGGGACCGAAGCATCTCCCTGATGAGGAAAGGCTGAGGGAACTGGGTCTGTTCAGCCTGGAGAAGAGAAGACTGAGAGGGGATCTCATCAATGCTTATAAATCCCTTAAGGGCGGGTGTCAAGAGGATGGGGCCAGACTCTTTTCAGCGGTGCCCAGCGACAGGTTAAGGGGCAACGGACACAAACCAAAACTCAGGAAATTCCATCTGAATATGAGAAAGAACTTCTGTACTTTGAGGGTGACAGAGCACTGGCACAGACTGCCCAGAGAGGTTGTGGAGCCTCCTTCTCTGGACATATTCAAAACCTGCCTGGCCATGATCCTGTGCAACTTGCTGTAGGTGACTCTGCTTTGGCAGGGGGGTTGGACTGGGTGATCTCCAGAGGTCCCTTCCAACCCTGACCGTTCTGTGATTCTGTGATAGGCCCAGAGGATATGTTCTCCCTGAGATTTTCTCACAAGGCATCGCTACTACTCTGTGGTGATTCTGTCCGAAAAGAGCCACCTCTTTTCTCTAGGAGTCCCTTTCCAAGTGTTGGAGGATGTTATATTCTTCCCACCAGTTGTGTTTCATGTTTGATTTGCAATGACTGAAACTCTAATGCAGGGTATAGACCAGCACGTATGCAAGTGTCACTAAGTGTCAACCTTTTATCCTGCCAGGGTTGACAGGAGCTTTGTGTTTCCAACACATTACATAAGTAAAACTGTATTCTGAGGTAACTTCAAAATACAATACTCCAAGGACAGTAGGAGCCAGCTGAAATCCCTGTCGAGTATTTTGATATCTTGTTCTGACTCCTTTCACTTAAATCGTCTTTAACTAGCAGCATCTGCCACTGACATTTCCGCAATGATGGTACAGATGGAGCAGTGACTCAGATCGCTGGCTCTACGGAGTTATGAATAGCTAAAATGGTTTCTGATGAAGATTATCAACAGGGCTGGAGGAGAGTTCCATGTGTGTGATTGAGGCCTGCAATATGTGGAATTTAGACCTTCACTTCTACTGTTTTCATAAAAGAAGTTGTATCTCTCTGTCTATACATACAACTCCAACATGAACAAATTTCTAGTCTTCAGATGCTTTTGTAATTGCAACATTCTTTGCTCTATATTGGTCAACAATTTGTTAATCCTGAAAGCAAAAATTACTTGAAACAAAAATTTATTGTGTTTAATGTCAGCGTTTTAATCAAGGTCATAAATTATTTCATTTCTTGTTATTTTTGCATCCCGAAAATGGGTAGAGTGGGGAGAAGCAAAACAATGTAAATCTGTTAGCTGAACTTCCTTGTCATTTGGGTCACATCACTGTTTATCGTCCTTCATTTTCCCTGGGGAAACACACAGTAAACAAGAAGATAGTTACCATGAGCTTTTGTGACAAGGGTTTCAGTTGGGAAATATAATCTGTTTGTGATTCCTTAGTCAAAGGGTAGTTTGAGACTGCCTTTTTGTTCATTCATTTACAATGAGAGGTGTGGGGTTTTCCTGTTTCCTTTAACATTTTATGTGCATAGATTTCTTGGAAAAGGTACTAAGTTAGTAGATCTAATCAATTACAGTTTCAGCTCATTAGAAGAACTGACACTGGACCCAATTCTTTATACACCTGGATGATCTATACAGCAGAAAATAAGGTTACTTCCAAACGGACTCTGCTGTTGCCTGGGACAGAAGAGAGTTCATCAAATGTTATTTACATGTTCAGCAGTAATGTTTTACACTGTTCAGACACCAAGTAAATAACCATTTCACAAACTTCATTGATAAAATACTCCTTTCTACACAGAGCTTGCACTCATACTGTATAGAATACATCTCATCTCAGAAACAAACATTGTTAAGGAGTGATTCAAATTCACGCCTGTCCTTCAGTTTTGACAGTGCTGGTGAAGGGGCAATTAATTGGTCATTATGCTGTATTTTGTTTCCAAACAAGAGAGACAGATCTCATTTTTTATACTTGTATAGCACACACTACATTAAATAGCCACTATTGGAGCAAGCTGAAATTAATTAGTTAACAAGAGTTAGAGGCTTCTGTAATGATGGCAAAAGTAACTGAATAGGACACGTCTTTCACATTTTGAGGGAAGAAAAGTGGTTAGTTTTCTTGGGCTATGGCTCCCAGCTATGGAATTTCACGGACAGCAACCTTTAATTATTCCTCTATATATGGAAATAGGTTTTAGGACGAAGTAGCTTCCTAGGAAACAACAGTGGGAACATGAGATTTCCGGGAGCACTGAAAATTTGCAAGCACTTTATGACTGGGTTTGTTCCAGCTCCATTGTCAGTATATAACTCTTATACCTTAGCTTATTATATAGCATATAACTACCCATAACATATTCTTAGGTACTATTTTGCTGCTTGTCCCATGAGAAGAACACTATCAGCCTCAGGATCCTGAGTTGACTTTAAATATAATTATGAGAAAGAAGAAAAAATAAACAGAGATTACAACATCTAATCTGTGACCAAGATTTGGGATTCAGCGCTTGGAAAACCATGCAAACATTCCAACAAGGTTGCTCTACAAACATGACATTGTAAATACTGCTAAGCATACCGGCAGCAGCAAAGTATGGCATTGAGTCTGTTTATAAGTACTGTTACAATTCATTGCACCTTGATCACAAGCATTTGTAATTTGACAACATGGAAAATGAGAAATATAACCATCATTCTCAGAGTTCTGCTCAAAAAATATGTGTTTGTCTTGCCAAATGACTTTTAAAGGAACTCAATGCAAGCTTCAGAAAGAATAAATGCCAGAATGCATTTGATCAACATCATTTTCAACGTGGACATGTAACTTAACCTGGAAATTCCTTGATTTTACAAGCCCAGAGAGAACAAATTGTCAGCCATCTTTATTCAATTTCTTCTTACTGTTTTTTTGCCACCAGGTGTCAGTGCAAGTGCACAGACACCCCAGGGATCCGTCAGAGGTCTCCTGAAGAGCTGTCTGAGCAATAAAGATACTGTTTGATGGCAGGTCTCATGCTCCTGAAAATGTTTTCGTTTTTTTCTTCCACTGTGGAAAAAAAAGATGATATTGCTTACCCATCTCAACAGCCCTTTGAGCTTCATAGTCTACATCAGTTTTCTGTACTACAGGTGTTCTAGAACCAGCTGTTCTAAGTGCCCTACCATCTCCACCCATCCTCTTCTCTGCCCTACAGTTGGTCACAGGGCTAGAGTATCTCCCTTCAACCTCTAACCTGAAGATGTGAACACTAGGAGGAACAAAGCAGGAAGAAGGGATAATTGTCAAATGGATAAGTGGAAAATACAGCTCAAAGACTTCAGACAACTATCCTGCTTTTTAAATCATAGTCCATATGGTCTTTCTAACTGTTGATAACACCTAGCAGCTGTCTCCCCAAATCTCCTTTATGAGAAGTGAGTCTTGGGTCCTTGATGCAAACAGGACGTTCAGCATTGCCCTGCTAAAGGCAGTATCATGAGTTGGACTTTAGTTCGTCTTTGTTAATATATGAACAGAATTTCAGGGCTGAACAGGGCTGAAGACATTTTTGATCAGACCTCTCAGCATTATTGCAACTCCAATGCCCTGACTAAAAGGAAGTGTCTCATTTTTAGCAGATTTCTTGCATTGCATGTTTTCCTATTCCAGTCTTTTCACAGAGGTCACTGTAGCCTTGCCTTCATTGTGATAGGGATGAACTTCAGTTTAAGATATTTAGTCCTGTTTAATGTAAAAATATGTTTGGAACAGGTGCTTTTAATAGGAAGGGAGACTTGAATGAGTATCAAGACAAAGATAACATTTCCATGACTATCACAGAACCTTTTTCCTTTTGGTGAAAAGCAAGCTGTCTTCAACATAGGGAGTCATTTTTGCAACCTGAGAGATAAGAGTGCTATTTATCTGAATATAAAGTAGTGTTTGAATACTGCACCAATAAATCTTGTGTGGGAGAGGAACAGGAGAAGGGGAGGAGAGGACTATTCACTATTTGCTTCAAAGAGCTCTGCAAATGTCTTAGCCATAAAAAGTGATCAGGCTCCTCAACTACTCACAGCTCTTAAAATTTGCCAACAATTAGAGGGTCTGGAGGGACAACCTATGGCAAACTTCTGCCATGTCCAAGAAGGCGTTCATTAAAAAAATCTAGTTTCAGACTGCTTTGAAAATAAAAAAGTGGGCAATTCCTACCAGAGTATGAAGTAAAAAGTTCAGTGTTGGGATATCTTCAGTCTTGAAAGTGATATTGGATCCTGAATCATCTACTTGCAATTTGAAAACCATTGTGACAGAGATCACCCATGGCACTCCGAGCTCATGAAAGATGAATAATAGCTTGCTGCCTTATCAGCTTCACAGAATAACAGAAACATGATGCAGAAGATAGGATCTTATTTTTGATTGTCTTATTTACTGACACTATGGTAGAGTTGCCTGGAGATCCTGGAACAAGAGTAAAGTCAAACAGGCTTTCTCCATGGATTGAGCAGCACCATTTTGATATAGTTGGGTAAAGATTCGTTTGGTTGAGTTTTCTTCTTCTTACAATCAAAGCTCTTGAATTTGTCTGAAGAGGCACTCCATATCTTTACAGATCAATTCTTCCTTAGGGAAAGCTTAATATAATTTATACACTATATGTACCATAAATATCAGACTCTCTAGAGGAACTCCAGGAAAGTCCTACATTCATTCAAGACAGTGACAGACAATCATTGAAAGGCATCACAACTTTTGATGACTATATCTTGATGGAGGAATATCTAGGAAAATGAGGATGATGAGAAGGTAAGGTCTCCATGACCGGTGTCACATGTTTATTGCATTGGTATTCTTGGTGGTGGCCAAGCTGGGAAAGATCAATCGCAAGCACACCCAAACTATCAAGGGTATGAGTGATGCTGGTGTACAAATTTAGGATAATGGAGGAGAAAATTGATTGACTCTAAATCTCGAGTAAAGGAGGTGAGAAAAAGATTTTCAAAAGGGTAAGAATCATGATGTTAAATTGTTCATTCCTCAGTGAGAGGAACAGACTCTGTTGCTGGGTCCCATTTACATCTTAAAGAGTGTTTGTCCTTTCCAACTGAGTTATAGTGTAACTTCAGTGTTAAGTGAAGGTGTGCTGCTAAAGTAAAAATGTCTCCAAATCAGAGCTTCTGCATAACACCGGTGGCTACATTAGACATACAGACCATCTCATGGAGACAGAATAGAAATCTGTGAATTTTCTACTGTTCAAAATTATTATTACCAATATTTTTTTTTATCATGAAAATGCAGACACATGGAAAAATAATGAATTTCAGTCCTTCCCTTTCCTGCCCACAGATCCAACAAGAAGTTATTGAAATTAGAGTGCTTCTAGAACTTGGTAATGTAATGAAATTTAGAAATTCTGTACTCTTTCAACATGTTATTTCACTCATTGTTTCATGATAGTAATGACAGAATTATAGTGTTATCACTAAGAAGCGTCTAGCTCATACGTATCAGTAACATGTCTAATATTCGATCTAAAAAATAACAGGGAACAGAGCAACACGACTTGTGTTATGAGCTCAGGTTGGTCTCCAGTGATTCTCCTAGCTGGTGTCATGATTCTTATGGTACTTTAACTGCTTGTCTCCCTGATACACTGTATTTATCATCATTTATAGTCTCTGCACCTTAGTGATTTGTAGATTGTTCTTTTCTGCAGGATGTTTTGGCTTATTTTATAACTTCTCTTTGAGTCTTTCACTTTGTTTCATCCAGCAGTTTAACAGATGCAGCCCCAGAGCTGCAAAGTTTTACATGACCTGCAGGGCATATTTTTTTTCTTGCATTTTGAGTGCTGTGCCGAGACAATGACAGATTTTTAAAGCTTAAGGATCCAGATTTCTGGAAATGATTGGCTTTGCTGGGGTTCCTTGAAACCAATGAGAATGGCCACTCTCAAGTGTTGTATGTTTCCTTTCTCAAATAAAAATGACTCAAGATCTCCATCTAAAAATTTAGTATTTTTACTATTTAATGTCCTAAAGTATTTATATGACATTTCCATTCCATTCATAAAATTCCTGTGTCAAATTCTATATAAATCTACCAGAAAATTGTTTCTCTCTCTCCCTTCCTTCCTCCCTTCCTTTCTTCTCCTCTCTCTCTCTCTCTCTCTCTGAAGTCTCCTACCCTGTCTTGAGTATTTTATCCTGTGATTTTTAAATGTTGTGTTAACATAGAGTATCTGCTGTATACTCCAGAAAGGCTGGGGCTTATTTGCCACTTGAGCTTTGAGCATGAAGGCATGTCACCATGTTTAACTTTCTGGGAAACCCTTACATAGACCTGTCACAAGAATGACACGTTAGGCACCTACCATGTGAATGACTTGTCTTGCCCAAAGGCATTTGGTATCTTTGGGTATTAGCATTGAGAAGTGGTTTTATACGTCACTTATTTGTAAGTCACCTGTTAATCATTATCTCAGTTGATGAAGCTGTTTGCTGCAGCGCTGTTCTGTCAGCAAGATACAGAGATACAACTCTTTTATCCCACAACTTGCTATGCCAGCACATTGCAGATTTTTCTCAGCCAAACTGATCATGGATGGATTTTAGGCAACATTATTTGAATAAGTTTGATTTCTTGTTCTTAGGCAGACCTTAATTCTCACAATGCCAGGTCATGGACTTCATTATTTTTATTGCTCAGCATCTGATGGTTGCAGTCAGCATCTCTCAGTCTTTGACCACATTCCACACAATACCTGGTTTCTCTCCCTTAAAAGGAAAAGGCATGTTTATAAAGGTGAAACTCAAAAAAGAAACCCCAGATCCAACATTTTATTGGCACCTTATTGCAATCACTAGGGAACTCCCTTTTCAGTCTGCTAGGGACAGAGTTAATTTAACATTGAATATGTGAGCAGTTTGCATCTGTCGTCCTTTGCAATGCAGTAGTGAGATTTGTCTGTAATTTAAAGGATTCTATTCACAGACATGGCCCAAGTTGTGACTGCAGTTTATTGACTGAAGAACACATTTTTTTCTGAAGTATTTACCAAAGTATTTGTTGGTGATTTGAGCTGATTAATGCGCAGTACCATATTCAGCCCAGAAAGTAGTTGAGAAATGGAAGGATATTCCCTATATCACTTGATGACTTCCCATTGTTGGGTAAGAGCAGTATTACTGTGATAATTACAGTGTTGGAGCTGGAAGCATTTCTTGGATCTGGAAGTACAGCCTGGGTCAATAATGTACATCAAGCAGAGACCTGTTGTATCATCTCCATCCGGACTAGTTTCCATTGGAAGGGAACTTGGCAATGCAATCAGAGAGTGAAGTAGAATGAGCAATCAGGACTGCACGAGTAGCTTCATTGAACATTTCCCTACTGTTTCAATTTTCAATGTAATATATCTTTATTGCACAATTTGGAGTGGAGATGTTTTGATGTAGTAAGTAGTGATTATACATTGCGGTCCTTCCTGACCTCCTACATGGACTTTGTTTGGTAAGGGTCTCATCAGCTCTACTAGAAAACATGAGTGAAAAACACAAAACCTTTGCTTTCAAGGATCTTCAGTAAATCTAATTTGTCTCTATACTATTCTGCTGGACGTTTCAATGTTCACTCAACCAAGCTTACTCTGCCAACTGCTGAATTTGGCGTGTAGAAATATGCCCTGCCGACCCCACTAGATGCACCTCTTCAAGAGCCTGCCAAAGCTGGCTTTACACCACAACCTATTGATTCTAGGATTTGTCTGGCAATGGCTCAACCACTCATTTAAAACAGCATTTGATGCAGCGCCCACAGATGTCAATTTAAAGAATTCCCATTGATTTAAGTAGATTAGTGGATCCACCTCTTACTTTTTGGGATTACCTCTGCCCTGAGAACAGCACAAGCCCCTGAACAAAGCAGTGCCAAGTATGACATCAGAGTCACTCTAGTTTATCCCACACAAAGGAAAAATGTCCTGTTATCAGGAAGAACCAGAACAACACAAGAATCAAAAAGCACATTTCTGCCTTTCAATTTTAAGCAACTGCAGCACTGTGAGTTCCTATCATTGTGCCATATTGTGTCATCTCAATTTCCAGTTGAATAAAGGGTTTCTGTGAATGCAAGTTACTCTCTTTTGAAGACTGACATCTAGGACATTTACATATTTTAATCTTGACTCACAAAGAAAATTGTACACAAATGATTCACATATAATAATTCATATTTACTTAAAGAACTATTGCCATTCTCAGGCAAACTGAGAGAAAATAATATTTTACTAAAACTCCTATTAAACTATCTTGCATCCCCTTCCCGTTGTCACTAATTACTCGAGTATGCGTGCAAACAGAAGCTTTCTCCCTTTTCCTCTAATTGAAATTTTATTATAAGCAAACAGAAAGTGGGAAATTAAAAGTAATATATATGCGTGTACAGAAGCACTGGAGATTAGCGTCTTGCTCTAAAGGAGCAGCTCTTTCTTGCATGAATCGTTCCATAACATTGCAACTCAAGTTTAGGAATTCTCCATTGTGGCAGCCGTTATGAAACCCCATCTCTTTCCTAAATAAAGCAAGGGATTGAGGTCACAAATGGAGAAAGGAGATTTTGGTTAACCTCAGCTGCACCTTTCTGCCATTCTTTGCTCATGCTTCTGACTACAAAAGAAGTCCTCTATTCAATTTTAGCTGTATCACTTATGTGCAAGTTTCCCTTTCACCCTTAATACTTTTGACTCTTCCAGAACTCACAGCATGCCCAGAGCTGCTTGAAATTGTGGGAAGATCAGGCTGCTTCACCCCAAGAGCAGTGTTCCCCAGTCATGGCTATCAGGCAGTGCACTATCCAGAAGTTTTTAATTTCCTATGACTGTGTGTAGCATGAACACTGAGAAACAGTTAAGCTTAAGGCTTTATGTAGCACATTAGTTGCTTAATATAGCTGTCCACAAGGCAGTGATGATTAAGATTCTATAGGGATTAAAGAACAACAAAGAGCTATATTTCTTTAGCTCACCTTTTAGATCCTGCATAATGCAGTGCTTAGCAAGACACATTTCTTATTTCCCAGTGATTGCAAACTGACTTTTTTACTACTCCCAAAATGTGTGAAATAAGTGAGACTTTAATGGGACAATACCATGTAAAGACTGTGTGTCTGAAGAATTTAATTTCCAACCATTTAAATATTGTCAGGACTATCCTCTGGTACTGTAACCAATACATACAGAATGATTTTTATCCATACTATCAAATGCTTTCACACTCCAAACCAGGTATTAACACATCAGCTGTCTTTTGGAATTGGTCTTTACCCATGCTAACTCCCCAGGCATTTTTGGAAACTACTTGGGAGGTTATGAGTTGACTTCAGCCAAAAACATATCATTACTCAGTTCTACCCAGGTGTGAAACCAAACAAAAGATGACATTGAATTGGACCTCCTAGTCCTTTCTCTTAGCCTGATAGCAACACAGCAGTAATCTTAAAGGAGTCTGTTCTCATAAGATCTTTCATCTTACCTTTTTGATACAAGAGGTCCACTAATCCAAATATATTCCATGTAAACCAAGCCTCTTGAAGATTATCAAACATTTTGCCATGTAAAGATAAACGTTATCAGTGGTTTCATTCTAATGTACCAGGAAATTAGTGCTTGCATACGGACTGAGCAAAGAAATGATTTTTGACAATAGAATGTTCTCTGAAAAACCTTTTCCACTATATCATTTAATGCTGAGTTGTGGCCAATTCAGAAGTGCTAATTCAGAACCTCTGTGATTGACAGAGAATCACTAAATATAGCACTAACCACTCAGAAATTCATGTTGTTGTAGTAAATTCTGTATTTCTGCTGAATAGTGAGTAAAGACCATATGCAAAAATAACAAAGATGGTTTGGGCATGCATGGACCTGAGCGTACAAAATTCATGCAGCTAGTCTACACAAATAAACCTAAGTGCAAGACAGAGCCAGAAAAAGGGGTTTTTGTTTTTAATTGGAAAAATGACTCCCAGGACATGCAGCTTGTTTTTGCAGCCATGAGAATAAACACCACAATGACAGAAATACTATGCCTGCCGATATTTTATGGAGGTTAGAACAACAAACTGCCACCTTCTGTATGTGCTTGCCTCCTAGCAGTGGATTCCTGTTTTAATTTTAGTTTGCTTTATTGCTTGCTGGTTAGAGCAGCAGGCACTACTAAAATTGTTATTAAATGCAATCTGTCTCTTTAATATCAGTTTCAAAATTAAAATCATAAAGTTGATTCATAAACCACAGAAATACATACAGTATTTGGAGTAGCCTTCTTTCTGGGGCATTGCTGAAATGTACCAATTCAATGGACTTTATAGAAATAGGTTGCAATTACTGTTGTTGATGGGAGCAGGGAGCTTGTAATAACCAAGGCGCGTGTATAACATGTACAATATAAATCTGATAAACGCTGCTAGCACCAGCGGACACTGCTTCTTGTTCAGTGGGTTGAAAGGTGGTAGCTTGCTTTTATGAGCCACTAGCCATTAAGGTAGCATCAGAAATGGTCAGGAGGGTCCTGGAATTTATACAGAGTGAGCAGCAGCCCCTCTTCCACCAGCTTGTATCTGGATGGGCAATGGGTGACCTGGAGTGTATGTAAAAGGAAATTTGCATAAAATATGTATATTATAATAAAAGACAATAGAAGCTAATCTAGAGATATCCAGAAGTATTCAAACAATTACCTTTGTGTTGTGTTCTATATGTCAGGGATACCCAGAAGTACATCTGAGTTTACTTGTTTTTCAGGGTTGGCCTGTAGTACACGGAAGGATAAAGTGTTGGGCAGCTGTGGAACAAACCTTCAGGAAATGCACTTCTTGGTGCTTCTTTTCTCTAGATTCAGCCTAGACTGTTTATCTTTAACTGTATTTGTTGAGAACCTGTCATATGGGACAAGCTTGTTTTATAAACAACCCATCCTTTTGAGTCTTGTTAAGGAAACAGGATCTACAGACCTCAGAAAAAACCAGCAGCAGGCAAAATGTGAATAGTTCTCTATTATTTACAGCAAAGTTTGAAATTCCTCAGTGCCTTCCAAAACATCCACAGACTCCCCCAGCTAGTGATTCAGCAGCTCTGTTAGTGGAAGTAGCTGATAGAGAGAGAAATGTTGGTGCCACTATGTCCCTGTTGATGTTAGAAGACTGACAAACATGAAATAGGATGCAGTCTTCAGAAATGCTTAGCTCTTCCCTGCATTCAAATGTGGGTTTTTAAGCAGTTAATTTGAAAACCCATATGTTTAACTGATACAAATCACCTTTACTTTCCCATTTCTACCCTCATAGCTATGTATCAGCCAGCTGTTTAGGGATACATCTATATATTCTGGAGAGCTGGAATAATCCTATTATTCCATTTTACAGAAAGGAAAATGGAAGAAGCAAGGGATTTGACCAAGGTCAAATAAATTACATCTATACTGACATATTAAATGTGCCTTTGTATTTGAAAACTGCATTCAGACTACCTCCTGGGAATTGTCCCTGGCCTATTCTAGTTCCTGAACTGTCTGGAAACTCTTTGGGAGGGAGCTGGCACAGTTCAAAACCATGTCAGGGAAGAGTTTATCATTTAAAGAGTCAAACTGTTTGATTTTTCACAGTCATTTTCAAAATTGGCTGAAGTCATTCAAAAACATAAAGCCAGTTTGTTTTAATGAATCTTGGAGCTAACACACATATCTACATCATACACTGAACTTATGCTCATCCAGGCCAGTAAACCTACAGGAACTTCATATTAAATTTCCCAGCACTGATCCAGAAGAACATCTTCTGGCAGATACCTAGTGTTCAGACTTCAGCTAGTTTCTCAGGGTCAGGCTGCATCCTAAGTCCTCCAGGAAATCCTTGCCACTTTTGCAGTCCTAATCTTGTCTAAGGTGAAGCCAGCATATTATGGTCTGTGTCTATGTTATACATCCAGAAACTTTGCAGGTTTTGTGCCAGATCACTTGTAAAAAGTGGTTGGATCCACTGTCACTCAAGTGATTTTGCAGATTTTAAGTATCTTCTTCATCAAACATCAAAGATTTCATCACAGTTTTCTATTATCTCCATTTCCAGTTATTTCCCTATTCAGGATGTTTTCAAGCAAACATTGAAAACAAAATATGTGTCCCTTGGCACATCATGTAAGTGAACAGTGAAGGTATGTAGAGAAATTGCCTTTTGAAACAGGCTATTCAGATATAATCACTGACTTTTAAAAGAAAACCAAAAAAAAAACCAACTGAAAAACTAACAAACAGGTTCCTTGACACCTAAAAGCTGCAGGCAACTTTAAATGGAATGAGGATGAAGGTATCAACAGAAGACTTGTCTCTTCCAGAAAAATCAGGCCTTTTTTTTTTTCTTTTTTTTTCCCCTACGACAATATTTCTGGTCTCTGGACAGCTGTATATATCATTGAAAGTGTTAGTTTCACAGTGCCCCCTGTTCTGCAAGCAAGCTATAAAACTGTTTAAATTTAAATAGTATTCTAGTGCTAGGGGCAGGCAAATACTGAAGGATCATAAAGATTTGTAACCATTGTATTTCTTCTGTCACAGTGTTTCCTTTTTCTTCCTCTTTTTTTAATCCTTCTTTTTTTTCTGCCCTCTCCTGAGAATGCAGCTGTATTTCCTGAGATACTCTTATCTAATTAAAATAAAAAAAATCTCGCTTTGTTCTTACCTGTCTTTGCTATTTCTTTTCTGTCTGGGTGGCTTGTATTCTCCTCACATGGGATCACCTCTATGTACACAGGGAGCCATTTTCAGGTTGTTTGCACCAATCCTGTTATTTAGCCATTTGTGCCTGTATCTTTTGTACATAGTGTTCTGTGTTCACAGTCTCTCTCATTACAGTCATTTCTTGCAATTATGTTCTTTGCTTTGGTATCAGAAGATTGCAGACTTCTCACTGCACTTGTAGTCTACATGAGATTTGTGTCTTTGTGTGTTGCCATTTACTCTATTTGTTTCTATAACAGTCTTTTAAAGGAGAAAAGGCATCTTGAATCTTAACAGCAGAGCTTGCAAAACAAAACAGTCTTCTAAGCTTTTGTTTGAATTGTACAGTATTTTAAGCATCTCATCATCCTTATCTTGCTTTAGCAACTTGTCCTGGCTAAGAAAAAGAGAATTGATATAAATAGATGATCTTGTGGGTAGTTTGGGAAGGTGAAGATGAGATAAAATATGGCTCTGTTGTTTTGGGGTTTTTTAATTTTCTAAACAAACTTTCTATCGACCTATCTACCTACCTATCTACCAACATATCTTCTTTCTTAGAAGAATATTACTCCACTTCTTGTAAATCTTAGACACACCAATACAGTTCTGCTCCTCTGGACTAGCAGAGGATTAGATCACCACTCCCTTGTTACTAGTAAGATAACCTTAGATTCAACAGGGCATATGGTGGCCAGAAAATGGGCAGGAGAAAGACAAGACTGTCTAGTTTGTTTCACCTAAGTATACTTTGTCAAAACCATATTTTGTCTCCAGCAGGAAGTTATTTACTGAGAGAAGTGTTAGTGTTTTGGAACACTGATATCACCAGAGGATACTATGATGTCTTAGGAAAAATAGGTCTGATTCTTGACCAGTTTTGATATGCATACTTCGATCAACACAGTCACAGCAATTTAAGTGAGCTGGACATGAGTTCCACCTGTTCTAATCGAACACTGCAGAACAGGTAGGTCAGGCATTAACCTCACCTGAGCTTTTCCAGTGGCCCAAGTGACAAATACAGCTTTCAATATAAAATAATAATAGTTTTAAAAATTATCAATAAATTGAAAGTATTCTAACCCTTATGATTTAAAAGGAAAATTAATGTAGTCACTGCAGTGCTGTAATCCTGGGTCTACCAGCAGCCAAGAGCTATGGCCCCAGTATGACTCATATGTCACCATTTATTAATGAACTGCTGATCATTTTTATTTGGTGTAGTGTCTGACTGAACAAATGAAATAAGTCGATAGAATGAGGAGAAGTCATGGGGGTAACAGAAGGGAGGAAAGAGAGAATCAGAGCAGAAATGAAAGAGAGGTGAATAACAGCAGAGAACACAGTGATATCACTAGTCTCGGCTTAGTCCATGAATTTCTATGATCTGTGTTCTTCAGGCAACCAGATTGAAGAATCATGAAGGTCTTTTCTAGCCTTGAGATCAGTTAGTCATCATTTTTCTCAAGTAATACTTAATAAGTCAATAAAGTACCAGGAAAGTTGAGAATCAGTGATAACAACCAATAGCTAAACAATCGCATAAATACTATGCTTTACTGTTGTTTTTTTTTCCTAGGCTTCTGTTGACACCGGAAGAGAAAGGGGA
>NW_009621646.1:81083-85569 GCF_000690535.1 Cariama cristata
GGGTAATTTGTAATCTTAGCCATACTGCCAGACCTATAGTTATGAACTAAAAATGTGATCAAGCCTTTTCCATAGAAAGACCTGCAGCTTCCCAGTTAAAAATCAGTCTGGACTTTCAATCTGATCATCTTTTAACATCTGTGATTAAACTAAAGCTGCCTGTTCTCATTCATAGTTTTCTTTAAAACATTTCACAGTGGTTTTCAGTTTTATCTAATCTTTTTTTTCTTTTGTTTTCCTCAGACACACTTCAAAACTTTCATCTCCAACTGGTATTAGAGGCAGGCAAGACTGCTGCTGATCTAAGAGATGAAGTAAGTTAGTAGGAAGCAGCATTGAAATAAGAACGAATTTTTGGAATATAAATGTCAGGTGAAATTTAAATTACAAGAAATTTTAGTGAAAACTGTCATGGTTTAATCCCAGCTGGCAACTAAGCCCCACAGGGCTACTCACTCATTCCTCGCCAATGGTATCAGGGAGAGAATCAGAAGACTAAAAGTGAGAACACTCGTGAGTTGGGATAAAGACAGTTTAATTGGTAAAGCAAAAGCTGTGCTTGCAAGCAAAGCAGAACAAGGAATTCATTCCCCACTTCCCATGGGCAGGCAGGTGTTCAGCCATCTCCAGGAAAGCAGGACTCCATCACACATAACGGTTACTTGGGAAGGCAAACGCCAGCATTCCAAACGTCCCCTCCTTCCTTCTTCTTCCCCTAGATTTACAGCTGAACATGACATCATATGGTATGGAATGTCCCTGGGGTCATTGGGGTCAGCTGTCCCAACTATGTCGCTATCCCCTCCCAACTCCTTGTGCACCCCCAGCCTCCTCCCTGGTGGGGTGGAGTGAGGAGCAGAAAAGGCCTTGACTCTGTGTAAGCCCTGCTCAGTAATACTGAAAACATCTCTGTTTTATCAACACTGTTTCCAGCACAAATCTGAAACATAGCCCCATAGCAGCTACTCTGAAGAAAATTAACTCTATCCCAGCCAAAACCAGCACAATACTCAAATGTCTCCGTTTTCATCTGTTAGCGTGAATGGTGAGGTCTGCTAGGAAAAACATTGTCTGCACTCTACCTAGTCTGTCCAAGAGTTCTGTATTGCTACTAATTGCAGAATTTCTAAATTCCTTTCTTTTGTCCAATAGCTGATATTATACCCCATGATGTTTTCTTCTGGTGCATAAGCTGTCAGCAGTTACCTATCCCCATTGCTCTTGTTAGTGTCATCACACAGCAGTCTATCAAATCATTATCAAGAAATGTTTCTCTAAGACAATACATTCTGAAACAAATGTCATCTTACAGCAACTGGGAGGGAAACTGTTTTCCAAATAAGATAAATAGAACTGAGTTAAATCGCCTCAAGAAAAATACCTGATCCTGAAAATGAAACAGTCCAGAAAAGTCTCAGGGGAAATAAAAGGTCAAACAGTAGGATGATATAATAATGACAGATATGCAGGATCAACGTCAACAATCTTTGCCACTCTTGAATATTTGTGACGTGAACTAAAATTACCAGTTTGATGGAAGATAGGACTTCTTTGGTGTTGTAACATGTTTTTATCCCGTAACTTCATTGCTTTGGGTGATCTGTCATATGCAACTTAATCAACAGAACAGAGAATCAGTCATTCTTTGGATGCACATTCAAAACGCTATTGTATGTCCCAAACCTGATTATTGAATTGAGGATAGCTTATGTTTCCAAATGTCCAACTGAAAATATCTGACACTCTAAGTAAATAACCATTAAGGGTTCCTCATTCAGAGAAGGAGCAAAGTAAAGTTTTGACTGCCATTAACTGAAACAATTCTTGAGTAGCTGAGGCTATCCAGTAAGCCTTGGTAACAGTGGGGTTAAACTGTGTGAAAAGAACATATTTTCACTACTGAAGATGATATAGTTAGTGATAACAGAATGACCGTGAAGCCAAAAAATAATGCCGAGTGAGCTACATGTCAGAAAACAGGCTATGACAGGTGCTTCATAAAAGAAACTCAGGAGCAGATGACTTTATGCAGAAGAAAATAATCTGGTATTATTTCTTCATTGGCCACTAGAAGATACCATCTTCTATCCTTAGTTATGACACCATCTTATTCTTTAAGTATTCTTACATAATTAAGCAGGGTCACTCTGTGAGTAATTAGCCGTGAGTGAAAACATCAGAATCTGAGCTAATACATACCGCATTTTCTTTGCCTCATTCATTCACCTCCGTTTCCTTTCAAATCAAGGGCAGAAGAGGAGAGAAGAAAGAGATATGTTAGTGTCACTTATGCAATAAATAGGCTTCATACCTGGTGAATTTTCATCATATGTTTTAAAATGTCTACTTAATTTAGAAGGAAAATAGACATGTTAAAAATTAATTCATTCCATTAGATTGCAATGGCCAGATTAGACTGTTAATTGCTCACTTCTGCACTGCTCCTTGTTTTGTCTTTGATGGGATGGACATAGAAATAGCTTTTTTTTTTCTTTTACAAGGATATTGTGTTATGATTTAATATATTTTCTGAATTGTAATTTCAATTGAAAAGATACATGCTGTTTTAGTGTCATGCATCACAATATACAGGACAAACTTGACAATAAGAAGAAAAAATCACTGAAAAATGACATTTTTTTCAAGTAAGTTTGAACAAATATAAGAAAGGAACCAGCCTTTATCACCGCTTCCGGCAATATATTTTGTGATTCATTGAAAACCTTTTGGTTTCAAGGAAAAAAAAAAAAAAAAAAAAAAAAATTTAAGGGATCAAGATCCTAAAATTAAATAGAAAAGTACAATTTCTTAAAGCAAATATTTATGATTTACTTACTATTCCTAGTCAAAAAGATGTGAAAATGCCACCAATTTATTTACTTTATTTATGAGAATGATCTTATAAAGATGATTAGTTTTCTCAATAAAAGTAAGATGTTCCAGCCTATTGTGGTTTCTGGACTGTGAAAATACCTGATGGCTACAATTGCTTTTGTAGTTTCTAGGCAAAGACAAGCATAGTTTTTTTTGTGTATGTCACATGATAGGTTCTTCCTTGTTTCTGGCTTTGAATCATGTTGGGAAAGCAGCTGGATTATCATCAGTGTGGGAAATTCCTTGGGCCATTTGTTTCTCTTTCTAAACAAAGTTTCAGAAGTGATTAAGAATATCTCAATGAGATATACTGAGTCATGTCAAAAGGAATGCTCAAAATTTTTGAAATGCCTGCTCAGCCTTTTGTAAATGTATCACTGTCTGGTATTGTGGAATAGATTAGGATTCAACATTAGAAATTACTGTTCTGTTTTGAAACCACTATTCAGATACATTTGCTTTCTTCTCATCCTCAGGAACTTCTCCTGATTGCCAACCCTACAAAGAGAGTCTAGAGTGCCCTTGCAATGACATTGGCCAGGTTCCTCAGCACTCATGGGTGCATCTCATCAGGTACCCTGCCCTGTTCAGCAGTAGGCACATATTTTCCTTCCTTTTCCCTTTGTTACTGAAATACCTATAGAAGTCCTACTTGTTGCCCTTCAAATCCCTCACCAGATTAAACTCCAGGTCAGCTTTGGTTTTCCTAACACTTGAACCATGTATTTGTCCTGAGTGACCTTTCCCTGCTTCTACCTATTGAGTGCTTTTTATGTTTTGAGTTTAATCAGGAACTCCTTGTTCCTCCATGAAGGCCTTCTATCATTTTGCTTGTCTTCCTGTGCATTGGGATGGACCCTTCTTGAGCTTGGAGGAGGTGTTTGTTGAAAATCAACCAGCTGTACTTAACTTATCTTCCCTCTGGGACCATATCCCATAGGATTCTTCCAGGCAGACGCCCAAATAAGTCTGCTGTTCTGAAGTCTATGCACTTCCGATACCCTCTGGCTTGGAAAAAAATTACTTTAATTTATATCATCAAATAGGATTAGATGGACATCCTTGAACAAGGACTTTTTGCCTCTCAAGCAATTGTGCTATACAATGACTTATAATCAAGGTATTGAAATATATCTATCATCTATGTAGGTATTTACCCAACTGTTCTTGTTTGAAGGCTTTTGCAAAATCTTTGGAAAAAAGAAATTTTCCTAAGTGTCATGGTGTAGCAAGTTGAGCTTCCCTGGATCCCAGGCGCTTACCAAAGTAACTCTGTCAATCCCCTCCTCAGCTGGACAGGGGAGAGAGAATATAATAGACGACTCATGGGGTGAGATAAAGACAGGAATAGATGACTCACTAATTACCATCACGGGCAAAACAGACTCAGCTCAGGAAAACTAATTTAATTTATTACCAATCAAATCAGAGTAGAGTAATGACAAATAAAAACTAAATCTTAAAAACACCTTCCCCCTACCCCTCCCTTCTTCCCAGGCACAACTTTACTCCTGATTTTCTCTCCCTCCTCCCTGCCAGCGGCGCAGGGGCACGGGGAATGGCGGTTTGGGTCAGTTCATTACCCCCTGTTTCCTTCCCTCCTTTCCCATCA
>NW_009621646.1:85814-95788 GCF_000690535.1 Cariama cristata
TGCCAGGAGCCTGCTCCAGCGCGGGCTTCCCACGGGGTCCCAGGCTCCTTTTGGCATCCCCCTGGTTCTGTGAACTGACAGGGAATCTCTGCTCTGGCACGTGGAGCACCTCTTCCTCCTCCTTCTGCACTGACCTGGGTGTCTGCAGAGTTGTTTCTGTCACATATTCTCACGCCTCTCTCCAGCTGCAGTTGTTCCATCCAGGTTTTTTTTTCCCCCCTTCTTAACTCTGTTACCCCCAAGGCACTACCCCCATCACTGATGAGCTGGACCTTGACCAGCAGCGGGTCCATCTTGGAGCCGGCTGGCGTTGGCTCCCTTGGACATGGGGGAAGTTTCTGGCAGCTTCTCACAGAAGTCACCCCTGTAGCCCCCCACTGCCAAAACCTTACCACGCAAATTCAATACACATGATTTCAGCATAAATCCAAAACCTAGCCCCATACAAGATATTATGAAAAAAAATTAGATCTATACCAGCCAAAGTAGTAAAGATTTGTTGGAATACAGCTGATCATAGAAAAATGGTTGAACCCACTGTGTTTATTTTGAGAAATACATGAAGATGTTATGCCCTAATGTTAATCAGTAGTACATTAGCTAGTGCTTGTAAGTTTTTCTTTGATCCTGTTTTGGAGGAAGACAGCCATCTTCTCTGCTACCTTGACTATAACTGCCTATGCTTTTGTACCTTGAAGCAGAAACTTGTCTTCTTTAAGGTCATTAACCAGTAATATTGCACAGTCACTCAGTTAACAAATAATTTAAAATCTAATTTAAACAAAAGAGTGATCATATACATATGTTGTACCAACAATGAATAATTACTTTCCACGAATATTGTATTTACTTTAAAGGACTAATGACAGAAATTGATTTGAAAGGACATTTCAGAAAATGAAGCCCATTAGAAAGAATATAAAATAACCTAAATGGTTCCAGGATTATATTCTCAATGCTTTTAAGACAGACAAAAAGAAATCTGGAATCCTGCTTTCAAAAATTGCTGATGTGGGATGATGATGCAGATACACATGATGCAGGTACAGAGCTGTGGCTCTGTGCTTAGTGCACCTCTGACTTGCATTCAGGTAAGAGTTGGCAGAGAAAGCCCAACTCCACATTCAATTTTGTAGGTACCTCTTGTCAAAAGGGTTCTTGGCCTCCTAAATCAAATGGGCAACTTGGGGAAAATTAACTTCTAATTGTAGTTTTGTTGTCTGTGTGCAAGTCAGAAGAGGTCTTAAGCCCTCTGACAGCTATCAGGGGCCTTCAACTGGCATTTCCTTAGGCGTCCTTCACACAGATGTTCACTTATAACACCCTGACAGCAAAGGTGATGTCTGCAGGAGAATCTGACAGAGGCTTAGACCTTCCTGCAGCTGAGGTTAGCCAAAACTAATCTGAGTCAAGGTTAATCCAGCCACTGAGCCTCTTTGGCTACTGTGTGATACAGCGCTATCTATAGGCAGTTGGTTTCTCCAGTGTCACAGCAATGTACAATCTGCTTCCTTACGCAACACTATAAGTTCCTCTCTTTCTTTTACCAAGCGTGTTTTGACCTGCCATAAGACTCTTTGATTTTTAATCACCTTCCTGCTGCTGCCTGCGGCTTAATAACTGGCCGAATACACTCTTGATGTATCCAGCACTTCTCATTGGAATTGCTAGTGAGTGAGGAAGGAAAGGGAGAGGAAAATAGAAATGGTCCATACTACATCCAGGATAGTCGAAAAGTTTTACTAGTTATGGTCACTTTCTGATGCTACTATATATCTGCATATGCATACAGTCATGCATCAACTCGTGACTGCCTGCTTTGCACACATGTTGAATCAAAGAGATCCAACCAGTTACATCAACCCACAAAAGCAGGTTGTATTAGCTGTCCCATGTTGTGAGCTCAGTGTCATGCTAAAGACACTGCATAACTGTTGACCTGTCTTGGGCTGGAGTTTGCATATGACCATCTGGATGAGGCATGCGACTGTCCAGATCTACTGCAGGAGACCTTTCATAATGACTACCCAGACACTCCCAGGGAAAAGCTGCCTCAAAGTATTTAGTTCTTGCTCTTGATTGTTAACAAGTGACTGCACCAACACAATTGACCTAAATCCTGAAGGTTGAAGGTGCCTATCAAAATACTCTTTTGTTTGTACTCACTGCTGCAACTCAGGATTATTATTTTGGCCAAACTTTTTTTTCTTAATTTTTTTCTTAATTTCTCTTTTATAAGATGTATGACCTGTTGATACCACAGGTTCATGCTGAGTTATGTGAATACATCTCCTCCATCAGTTTCCATTTGTCACCCTGAAGCTGCAGTGAGTTTTTGTCATTAAGGTAGGGGAAAAAAAATGAAGCAAGCAAGCAAGCAAGCAAGCAAGCCTTGTGTAATTTCTTAAGTGACTAATTATTTTGTATACTTTTGCTGTTTCTTCTGTCATGCCTTTTCTGAAGCAAACTGCACACGCTTTCATATTTCCTTCATGTGGTTTTAGAGTTCCTGCAATTGTATCGAGGAAGTAGTTTTTTTCTTTTTTTCTTTCATAATACTGGGATGTGTTATCCACTCACAACTTAGCCAGGTCTTGCATGTGTATTTTCTTCTTTTAAATTAATCTACTTTAGCTTTTGGAAATAATTGATGTCTATTTTTCATTCACAAGCCTAGCTATTTTTTATTTAGATATTTGAAGAATTTTATCCCATGAATCTATAAATCAAATTGCTCTTAAGGAATCTAATAAAATTGTTGGAAAGTGAAGAAGAAAAAATTACCCAAATACCTGTAAACCAAACCTGTAAATCATTGCATTTTACAGTGTAGATACCAATGCTGATATTCATTATATTTACCAGAGATGATTACATCTACAGTAATCCCATTAGGTTATATTTATCATCTCTGGAGAAAAATGAGCACTTTAGGGTAATTTCTCTGACCTGTTGTAAATATGCATATAATCATTAGATGAATCGCACCTTGAAAGTTTCTGCTTTAGTCCATCAACTCATTACATCAGATAACTCCACCTTATTTCTGTGGATTTGTTAACTCTATCTTACTTTATGCTCCTGTCCAGGTTAATTTATACCTTGGAATGTCAGCACAATGATTATTTACCTCTCTATGAAGCTTCCTTCATTTCTTTCTATTTTCTTCATTAATCTAGCTTCAAAAACAGGCACCAGTCTGCCAGGCAAGGCCTGAACATCACTAGACTTCTCTGCAAAAAAATTCCCAGACTGAGTGTTAGAGCTAAACTAAATGTTAGCCCTATTCTTTTTAGTGTAATGGTGCTCCGAGCTAATGGCACAGAACCCAGGCTGTCCTGCGGCATGAAAATCTTCTGGATTTAACCCCCCTCTTTCTTATTTTAAGTTAGCGTATAATATCAAAGTTCACCGTAGGAAAACTGGAAACACTACTGTTTCTTTCAGGCTTGCCAAGAAGCTTAAACATAAAACAAACGGTCATCAGGATAAGTTCATATTTTATCAGGACAAGTTCCAGTTTTAATGGAATACCTTTTATACCTTTTTTACTTTTTTTCTCTATTGGCATTGACAACTGGAATTGAAATTTTACCTGCCTGCCTTAGATTCAGAGCCTGGGTCTGATGCTGAAGTGTCTTGGCAGTCCATTTAGGAAACGAAGGAGCAGAGTAGCCAACGCAGAGTGTGACTTTATTGCTGCTGGTCTTCAGGTCTCATCCCCCACATGCAAGTTAACCTGGCAGGTATATTTCTTAAGGGAAAACTATTGGTAACAGAGAATGATTTAGGTTTCAATTTAAGCCAGCTTGAGCTTTCCAGACTTTTGCTGTGGGGAATTCTTTTTGCAATTCCTCTAAGTGAATTTATAATCAAATGAGTGTTCAGTTTCACATTACTGCATGCTGAGAAGGAAGTCTACCATGGGAACAAATATCTGCACTAAATTTTCATGTCCTTCAACTTAAAAAGGTGGGAGGAGTAAATTTTAACTTCTGCATTTTCAAAGAAAGAAGGAAAGGAAAAAAAGCTTCCTGGACTGGCATAACTTAAAAGACTGTAATGCATACTCTGGTGAAGGGGAGAAGATTATTTTTTTTTCTGTAAAGTAGGCACAGTGAAAGGCTGAATAATTATACATGGTACTAGACATGAAAAACACTGTTTAAGTTCTTGACATTAAGTACTAAAGTGAACTGACAGGCTGCAGCTGAGCTCTGTATCTCATGTTGTTCTTGTCTATGGGAGAACTACAGCAGAACCTCCAAAACATGAATGGCATTCAGCATCCGATCCCTTTACAATCAAGGTATGAAAAAGTCTCCTGTCCAGACCTTTTTGTGGGCAGAAAGGCAGATAGTAGAGGACACAGGACGATGTGGCCTTGTGAGTCCTCAGCCTGCAGATTTTCAGATCAGCAGCCATAGAAAAACTCCGGTGATGTTTTCAGGTTCTTTTTCTGAAGTCTAGTAAAGATGTGGTTCAATATTGCCGCTGGTATTGGCTGTCCAGCAAGTTGGTTTCAGTGTTCCCACCTGAAGCTGGAAAGTAAGACACTTTTCAGAAAGGAATAACCAGGTACACTGAAATTATGCATATTGTATACATATTTCTTGGAAGGATGATAAATACATAAAGGTAAAGAACTCCTGAGACTGATTAAAACATTCTTTATCATGGAACATCTGAAGCTTTGCCAATTTATTTTTTTTTTGACAGAAAATGTACAAATTGTGTTTTTAAAAGAGCACATGGGTAAAAAATTCCCTATCAGATCTTTGCTTGGAATTCTTTCCCTTCTTTTATCGTATTGAAGATTTTCCTTACTTCCCTGGTTTCAACAGAAAAAGGATCAACCGCAGGAAAGAGCTGAATGTTTTATTGTACTCAAGTTACAAAGATAAATCAGGGTTGCTCTCTGGAAGACACCTTTTTCTCTAGACAGAATGATCATAGTCTCCACCATATAGAATTATTTTGTAAATATTAAATTGAACTTTGACTCATCATGCAATGACTTAAACTCAGATGTGAAGTGGAAAGTAGTGATCAGTCCTACCTATTTAGGCTGCACAAAAGTCATTTTTGCAAATATCCCTTAGACTGCTAAAGGATTAGGTCCTTTTATTCCAGAAATTGTAAGTGTCTGTCTTCAGTAATACATGGCTTTATTCACAGATTTTCTTCTGCCAGCAAACCTTGTATATGCTGCAACAGTATGCAGCTTGTTCCATGGACCTCTTAGATCAAATGCAAAGTAAAATCTGTCTCTTCTTTCCATGTTGTCTAACTTTTCTGAATGATAGGGACACAGCGTCTGTTGCAGTGATGCAGGAATCAAGAAGGGTATGATAGATTGTGAAAAGAAGGATCAATTTTTTATGTAATGCCTTAAGAGCTCTTGCTGTTACACTGGAATATTTGTGTCCTTGCATAATAAACCTGGGAGTTATATAGCTTAGGAAATGGTTATCACCTCATAAACAGGAAGCACCCTCAAGGTATCATCTAAGTAATATAGGAAATGTGACCACAAAAATCTGTGTTTCATCTTCGCTGCAGTCCTATATCAGTTTTTTTATGGCATCATTATGTTAAATGTTTTTAATGCAGAAATATTTCAGAATAATAGCAAACTATTTTCAATTGCACTGCAGTTTCATTCAGGTCCATTAACGTGTGAATATGAAACGGAAACAGAGATTAAATGACTCATCTAAGGTCACAGTTAGATGTGGGAACAGTGACAGAAAACACCTGACATCTGATACTGATTTTGATTTGCTGTAGGATTTCATATACATCACTTATACCAGGTGACTTACGGGAGTCATTTGAGCAAATGTGGACATCTATGTCTAAGCTGCTTACTATATCTATTATATATACTCAATGCTGAAAGTATGTAGGAAAGGAAAAACGCGGTTGTCCATGTACACCCAATGCAATAAACGTCAATATAGTTGCCAGGTTATTACTAATCTAAACTTAATGTTTATATCTTACATAATGTTTACACCATAACTTCATGCTTAGCTTTATTATTGTCACTGTGTGTAAAAATGCTGGTCTCCATCTTGAA
This sequence comes from Cariama cristata, assembly GCF_000690535.1. Classification (NCBI taxonomy): domain Eukaryota; kingdom Metazoa; phylum Chordata; class Aves; order Cariamiformes; family Cariamidae; genus Cariama; species Cariama cristata. The sequence continues at coordinate 91,897 of NW_009621646.1, forward strand.
TATATGATATAGCATATCTTGTAACCTAGCAGAGCTTTGGTACTGGGCCAAACTACGAAGTCCATGCTGCTTTGACACATTTTCCTCAAGAACTGGAATGACCAGAGCTGGCTGGAGCATCTCTGCACCACCTTTAACCAGTCAGTGTAACTACATCTCTGTCTGTAGTGAATAGGGATGTGAAACAGGTTTAGGTGTGAGCAGTGCTACCAAAGGATGCTAATGGCAGGACACAGTATAGATTGCACCAGCTGTACAACATATAGCAGCTCTGTGGTCCCTGCGCTACTTAATGACACCACACACATTAATATACAACAGACTTGCTATAATAGGAGTTGTAACTCTCATCATTTTTCACTGTATGAATCATCAGTGGCCTGTTTCCCCCTGTGAGCAGTACAATAGCAGGAAGGGAATATATTGTCCCCAAGCCATCATTTCTTCTGATGCTTTTTCCCAGGTTCTCCTTTTTTAAGGAACTAAGGTTAGACCAACTCTTTACAGTGCTTTTATCCTATATATCCTGCAGATTATATAGTTAAGCAATTGCACGTTTGTTGCATGAGAGTCCAAAAAAGTTGGGCTTGTGTCCTGGCACTGGGGTGGAAAGGCAGAAAGAGCTTACTCAGTGGCAGGCATGGTGGCTGCTCAGCTTTACCTGCCAGCATGCTTGCATTTTTGAAAATATCAATTTCTGTATTCAGACGTCTGCAAATGTGAGTGCCACATGCAGATCTCTTGCTCTTCAGACTTCAAAAACTGATTTGATAGGCCTTTTCTAGCTATTTGAGATCATCCATACTGAGAATAAGAAGTCTGACAGCTGTTAGCAGCAAAGAATACAAATGATAATCAGAGCTGATAATCAGCTGTCATAAAAAAAAGAAGAATGAAAACGAAAAAAAACCCAAGAAATTTGCTTGAAAATACCAGGAGCATGACTAGTTTGACTGACGTAGCGGGTAAGACTATTGTTTGCTCTTTGCTGGATTTATTCAACTTTGTGACTTATTTTCAGAGGTTTGTGCAAGGAATGAACAAAGGAAGGGAAAGGGAAAGCTTGGAAAAAGGAAGGAAAACAAAACCATATAGAGATTTCTTTCTTATCAGCAGTTAATTGCATGCAAAAAAACCTTAGTATTAAACCACTCTTCAATTTTGAATACTTATAATCTTGCACTCATCAAACTGACATTTCCCTATGTTTGCATGTGTGATGTGACGAGATGATAATATAAAAATTTTGGGCCAGGTTTTGTCCTTTGGCACATGAGTCACCCTTTCTCTTAATTGTAGTCATGTCACTGCAGTATGTAAAGCCCTTTTTAAAAATGCTTACTTGTATGTCGTTAAATCCAATGGTCTAAAACTTCTGAACTACATATTTTATATACGTATTTCCTACCTACTTTGTCTGTGTTTCCATTCCTGAAATATCCAGTTACATCTCTTCTTTCTTTATCATACTTCCACCATCTATACACATTCACATCACCTGAGAGGATGTCCAGCAATCTGTAAATACTATTTTTGGCTTAATTATCTTCAAATGCCTAATTCAGGGTAGTCATGCTGATATTTCTGCACAATTTTCTCCCAAGCTTGGCTATTAATATCACATTGTAGATCAGCACATGATTCTCCTTTTGAATCACTCCACTTCCATTTCATTGAGGACTGTACAAATGTATAAATTGATACTGCTGAGCTTTTTAGACTTTGCCAGCTGCTGGAAAAAGGTTAATAGGTTTGGTTGCCTGGGGACACTATTCCAGTTCAAGTCTGTCAGATGTCTAATCATGTCTCTCAGCAGAAGATATTGCCCACAGCAACTTTCTTCCATCTTCTACATTTCCCTAAAGTTTGAAAAGAAAGGACTATCCCATCAACAAATACATGATTTAGACCTGTCATTTCAGAATCAGATTAAATCAAATATATATATTTGTTTGTTTGTTTGTTTGTGTTAAGTGTGGTGACTCTGACAGATGAATTAAGGCATACAGGTAATTTCAGTAATATACTCTATTATTTAAAAAAAAAAAGGAAAATGCTTGGTGTTAGAGATGTAACAGCTAAATATGGTTAAATTTGCCTTCTAAATGTGCCAACCAGGTGTTTGCCCACTTGAAAAACTACTCCAATGACTGCAATAGAGTGGGTAATTTGCTGAAGTGCGAGAGTACTAAATGGTTCTCTTCAGTTAAGAGCTCCATTTCCTTGAATTTTGTTTTTTTGTTTACATCACCAAAAAAATGACCTTTTATAAATGCTTCTCAGTCAATTATCCCTCTGAGTGTGTAGACAGGTATATACGATGTCCACCTTGGCCAACACTGCAGGGAATACGCAAAGGATCTAGTTATTCAGCTAATGGGTCAAAGTTTCCAACTGAGGAGTACGCCAGGTTAATGTTCTGTATGGATGAGATATCTCATGGTCACATACAGGTATTTTATCTGGATTTTACAAAAGGAAAGAGGGAGATAGATGTGGATAACACATACATACGTACACATTTCTTGTAGTGAAATTCTGTATTAAAGAACTACAGAAAAGCTTTAGTTTCACAGTCGTGGCATTCGCCTGTGATGGGTAGATTGAGCACATGAACGTCTTTGTCAGAAGTGTACTAGAGCACACACACAAAGTAAGATAATAGTAAAATATTTGAATAATAAAAAAGCGTAAGAAGGAAAAACAACAACAAAACAAAACCAGAAGCTTTATGAGGTAATATATGTAGGGATTTTAAATTAAGAGCATTCCAGGCAGCACAGTCATCTTCACTACCTCGAGTTTGCCCCTTAGAGTGTGTATTAATTACTCCTTCCTATCAGAGTCAAACTTCACAGTATTCAAATTGGATCAAAGCTGGATTTTATTGTGTTTTAAGCGTTCTTAGTAATTATTATTCCAAGGTAATTTTGTCTTTTAAGGTGGCTGCTTAAAGTTTCCATCTTTAAAGTGAAAATCTCAACCAATTACACTGATGGGAAGATCAGCTCCAATTACCTAATCTATTTGTTGTTTTCCTCATAGTTATCTGCTGCAGCTTGTAATTCTAGGTCATTAATCCCTGCTAAGGATGCAGTAGTCGCTGGCTAGTGGGGAGTACAGAGGTGCAAGGCTGCTGGATCTACTACAGCGGGAGCATTGCAAAAACCCAGAGATGGCTAGCAGTGAGCTGCCTGCAGGAGTTGTAAATATGTATTCAGTAAGCGAGGACTTTGTCATCAGTATGTTTTATAAGTCACCTCTTTTTTTTTTTCCTTCTAAAAATCAATCTATGCGTCAAAGAATAGTCCAGGCAGAGGTATTTTATCTTGATTTTACAGATGGAAAGATGGAGATAGATGCGGATAACACATTTACCCAAGATCTCACAAGAAGTGCTATGTTCTCAAATCTTGACCTTGGACTGTCTTTTCTTGACCAATATTACAGCTTTAACTATCCAGCATCAAGGCAGGTTGTATGATTCAAACTGTTCTGTAAGAAAAGTGAGCTGAGCAAGGAACATATGACTACACTTTCTTAATTGCGTAATTTTTAGTTCAAAATTCTCATATTTTATTTGGAAGATAGGGATACTGAAGGAGAAATCATTAATTTAACCAAATATGGAATAACTAACAGGGAATTTTTTCATGGATTTATTTTCAAACACTCACAAAAGACTGAATGTGCATTTTAAATTTCACCATGTTTGTGTGCCACATTTTTTCCCTTCTTATGCTGTCTTTCTTTTTCTGTGGGACATGACAAGAAAGGCAGGAGCTGACTGGGCTTGGAGAACAACATCTGTAGAAAAAGCAAATTATATTCTTTAAAGGAAAAGTGAATTTTTTAACCACACACACACCCCCCCCCACGTTATTTTTAGGCG
>NW_009621646.1:95829-107942 GCF_000690535.1 Cariama cristata
AACTTTCCCTCCTCCCACCAAAAAAAAAAAAAAGAAGAAACAACAGCAGAGAAAAATACCTGGAAACAAGCTCTTTTCTTTCTTTGGCAGCTTGGCAGCGTGGGCTAGTTTTTAATCTCTGCTGGAGCCTTTTAGTAGAATTACCTTATCTCTAATGGCAGCTGTCACTTTACCTAAACCTACACTCACTGCTTCGTATTTTCTGCTTTCTCATTTATGCTGCTATTCTCATTATATATCCCCAAAGGGCTACAAGCGTAGAAAATAACATAACAACATAACAGAACAGAACAGAACATAGCATGACATAACAGAACGTAAAGAAGAAGAAAAAAGGTGGGAACAGAAAGGGTCATTTAATCTTTGCAGAAGTTGTTCAGTAAAGTGTATTGTTTAGAAATGGCTAATTACGGTGACACAGCTGATGTGACAGTGTTGGTTTGTGTTATTTCTGTAAGATGCCAATCTCCCCAATAATCAGTGGGGTTTTTATACTGCATGAAAAGTATAGTATCTGGATAGCAGTACTATCAAACAGATAATGTAAACCAGACTAGGAGCTCTTTTCCTCCCTTTTTCTTCCTTTTTCTCTGTGTTGTAGTCTGTTCAGACTTTGGGGATTTAAATTGATTTTCCTTGCAGTTTCTCTGTAGGCTTTCATTGTTCAAATCGTGATAAACTTTGCTCCTAGCACCAGTGGAAAAAGAAAATAAAATATAGGCATTTGTAAGTTGAGAACTCTCATAGGTGTATATACCCTCAATCTCTAACATCAGTAACGTGCTAGAGACGTACAATGTTATGTGCAACGTAAGGGGAAATCCTGTAAACTCTGAGGACAGGTGATCAGGTATGTGGGTTTGGTTTTGGGACTTTTTTTGTGTATTTATAGAACAGTCAGTATAATGTGACATGAATTGAAAGTTTCTGGCTGTTATGGTATTACTGGTGTGAAAAGATAGACCTCAAATCAGGACGACTACCCTCACAGAAGGAGAAAAAATGTTTAATTGCATTGTTTCCTAACCAGAGAGAGACTAAAGCTGTACTGAAGTGATTTTCTAACTCGGTTTCATGGATCCCATTCCATTTAAATCAGTGCTGAAACTCCCACTGAGTTGAGTCATACAGGATCATGCCAAAAGTCCTCTGTCATCCTAGATTAGAGAACACAACTTCAGTGAAACCAGCTTTGAGTCCTTTGAGAGTTGAAGCTGACTATATAACAGTGAATTTTAAGTATGTTACAGGTGATTAGCTCTCAGCAGTGAATGAGATGATGTGTCTTTTTTTTTTTTTCCCCTGTGTTCAACAAAGTCAAAGTAAGGCTGTGCAAAGAGCAAAGTGGAAAAAGGAGGGGGATTCTACACTTAATACCCCCAAGGATATTATCCACAATGGCACTAGCATGGCCTGATTAACATTATGACTTAAGTCATTAAGTTGGATTGAGAAAATAATCTGCATGGCATATCTTGGTCTTTCTCATAGTTTCTTCTGATTTTTCTTTTTTTCCGTGTGTATCAAAAAATGAAGATTGCATAAAGAGAACTGGCTTTGAGCATTACTGGAAGCTGTGAACCACTTGTTAAAAACTACTTATGGTCAAAAAGTTGTACCGTTTAATTAATAGTACTTGTAGTACCATGGAATTAATTAATGATACCATGGAATTGATGCAGATAACCACTGTTCCTCATTTTTCTGCTTACATATATTTTCTGTGTTTTTCTGAATCTGAAGAAAATCTTACACTGAGAAATAGATTTTTTGCCATTTCATTTTCAAACTGGAAAATTGTGAGAGAAATACGTTTTCTGCTAAATTTTTTAGTTAAAAAATATTTTTTCCCAAATTTTGATAGTGGATAAACATTCCACGGGATTTATACAGTATTTTAGCATAAAGAACAGTGCTAAAGAATACATACGAAAACACACTACAGCTTTCCACCGGTGCAGCTGGCTGTTGAGAATATGGGCATAGCACTTACATAGTGTCAAAACATCATGTTTCTCAAACTGAAGACCATAGATCTGTCTCTGACCAAGAGATGAAACATCTGTCAGGCTTCATGCTGGGATAATTCCTGCAGCTTCCAGTCCAATTCAGGGCTTTTTGGTTTCCAGTAGCACTTTTGACCACTGCAATTACTAAATCAAGAACAAATAAAGCCTAGTGCAGCTGTTCCATGTCCTTATATTGTGTTTCTTTCTTTAGGTAGATTCAACTCTGAGCAAACGTGTCAACTACTTGGAGATAAATTTAAATCTTTCTGGGAGAAATAAAACTACTAGATTTTCTGTAGACAGGTGACGACGATAATTTGGTGTGCAAGGTTTATGTGATTCAAAAAAAAAAGCATAAGCCTGCAGTAAGGTAGCCTAACTATACTGTAAGGTTAATGGGGTTTATTTTACATTGTTCCCATCTTTCTACTTTTTATTTACAAGGAGATGTAATCTATAGGATTATGGAAATAGGGTTTACAGTGAATAGAAGGGAGTTTCACTTTATGAGTATCTTTGAGAACAGCTGAACTAGTAACATCTGCAAGATGTTCAGAAACTCTGACAGCATCTAATATCCAAGAATTTGTGTAGCTTCCTGCCCAGAGCTTGTATCCAAGAAATGGAGGTAAAAAGGAGAAACAAAATCTTCTCATATTTCCTAAGATCTTTCCTTTCTTTTGTCTGGATAGCAATTGTAATGGCATTGTATCACTGGCACATTACAGTTTTGATGATAGGGGTTTGTTGTCTTGATTCAAGGAAAAGAGGTCAATAGATTGTACATTGGTTTTTTACTCACTTTGGCTTTGTGGTTTATGCTGATGCTAAAATTTAATAAATACCATTCTTCTTGCAGTACGTAAAGTTAGCTAGACCTACACTGGCTTTATGAAAATGGACCAAGTACTTCCTTGGATGCATAGACAAACATTTCAGAAGGAAGCACATAAGGTGAAGCGATTCCCAGTCCTTTAACAGATGCAACCGTACCATCATAATCAACATGAAGTAATGCTCAAATGAGACTGATTCATAAGCAAAGAATATTTGGGTGAACCTAAGCAAGTGGGAGATTAACGTGACAATCAAAAGAAATTTCAGGAAAGTAATAGTTCATTTTGGCTGAAGACCCAGATTTTCAATGAATTAATATCTTAGAAATATTTATGGATACAGATGCTGCTCTTTCAGATAGCAACATATACGAATAAGGTATCTGTCAAGTTTGAAAATTACTTCCTTCTAGCTGGATGCTAACCTGACCCAAGCCATAAATACTGCTATTCCCATCTATGTGAACTACAGCAATGTTGGATTTAAGTATGAAGTACCTGAAGAACCTACTTCTAGTACAAAATGCTCAGCCATACTGTAACACCTAAAGCCTTAAGACGAAGACTATGATTGACAAGCCTACTTAGTCAACAAAGAGAATTTTTTTTTCCACATAGGCATATTTTCATCATAAGTATGAGAGTACTGTAGTGAGAGGGTTGAGGAAGAAGTATAAATGTAAGTGGTATTTCTTTGGCTTGCTTTCAAAGATGTGAACAGACACAAGGGTATAAATAATAACAGTAAAAAAAATAATTAACACTCCACTATACAAACAGAAAAGAAATGACAGCTGTTTCATTACAGAACCCCTTAGCAGGTGGATAGTGCATGTTACTGCATAAGAGAGATTAATAAGAGATATAAATCTACCTACATATAAAAGAAAAAGTAACCACAACAAAATTCCTTCCAACCCCAGAATTTCCTTATAAATGACTTTTCCAAATGATCATTTGGAAAATTTCTGAAGGATGTCATTTGTCAGCTGTAAAATAGTTGCTGTACCTTAAATACCTTCCAAAATTTTATCACCAATTATTACCCTAATATTTTTACTTCTGCCTTTAATACTTCTGCTTGAAAGACTTGTCCATCCTAGAACATTAAACCACACCAATGATTCAAAAAAGCAGTTACACCATTAAGCTGTACCATTTGAGTTACCATTCTTCACTAGAGCAAATGGCTCACACATAAATAATGCAACACAGACTTGGAAAAAAAAACATTCTGAGTAACCAAGTCAAATTTCTTATGGTAAAGGCACCATGTCAGGTCATCCTTTTGGTAACCTCATGACCAAAATTTTTTTATTAGAAATAATTGCAGAGCAATTGCAAACATTAAATGCATTGTTGTAACAGGATTGATGTTAGTGCTGTTGAATTTTTTTTCTCTGCAAGTAATTTTCTAAGTATAAATGAAATGTATTTCCAGGATCCTTTTCCCTGTAGGAATTTTATTTCTCTTCATAGAATTATAGGTTGTGGCATTTTCTTCAAAACTTCAAAACTCTGTCTGTAATTAGTTAATATTTCTAAAAGGCTTTAAGAGATAAAAAGCTATATAAATGCTAAGTGTTACTATTTCTTTTGGTAGAGGTAAATCTGATTTTCTGTTATAATGAGGAAGGCCATAGCTCATCATCTTGGCTGATTACAGAAGTTACAAGAACAGATTGCCCATAACCAATGTATACCCTTCTTTCCCATTTTGAAAATTATATTGCTCACAGCTTGACTCCTTAGAGGGTAGAATTATAATGGTTTTTAGTGTGTCTGAAAGAGAATATCAACTAAGTCTGGTTGCTCTGAAGAATGCTGCTTAGGTTTAATGTCGAGCCAGACAAAGTAGCTTTGAAAAATAAAACCCCCAAAACTGCATAAACTCTTGCACATACCTAAAACCGTAAATATCTAGATAAGATGTTCTTGAGGTTCTTTTTGTTTTGGTATTTTTTGTTGTGATTTTTTTTTAATTATTATTTAATATTAATCCTATGCAAGGTACAGTAAGAGACTGAAGTACGTTTCCTATTTCAGCCTGTCTGCATCTGCTGTGTGGATTAATAAGGTATTAGTTTCCATGGATGTTCTTTTGGCATCATTCTCAAGCAGAAAGGAAAATAGTTTATTTCACCCATGTTCTCACATATCAAATATTTACACAGAAAATGATGACAGAAATAGCAAGAAGAGAGGGAAAAAAAAAGGATATCTCAGCTGTTTGAGAGATTTCAAAGTGGATCTGGAAAGGTTTTACTGAAAATAACTGCTTTCTCTGCAGTTTATCTCCTTTCAACTTATTTAAATATCCTGACCAAAAATATTTCCACTTCAGCTACTGTGAGACTAGAAGTTCGTTATGCATGGCACCTGCTTCCCTTTAGCTGTTATTTAGTAGACATGATTATGTTAGCATGACTTCTCAAAAACAAATTGCAAATACGAGGTGAAGGAACTAACTGTGAGCAGGTGAGAAAGGGTGATTTTTGTAGCTATGAGATCAACTTCAACTTTTGAAAACCTATAGCAAAATCAGAAGTAAAATCTATTACTCCTCCGTAACAGTTCTGTTTTCAGAAGTAACATTGCATGGTATGATTCTTACATATTCAACTTCAACACCGTATTAAGACCTGATTTTTAGTTTGGGCAAATTGGATGCCCAAGAAACAAAATGCAAAAAACCCAGCACTCACTCTAGAAAAAAAAATTAAGAACGGAGTACTTCTTGAGAAGCTTGTAAACCATTAATGTTAGGAGATTTCTACTAAATTTTGATTTTTATGTTTATAATTTTTGTAATTGTTTTTTTGTTATAAACTTTCATTACCAGCTGTGAACTGACTCTTAAATAAGGTTCCTTGAGCTATTAGTCATTGGTGCCTCATTAGTATTGTAAATACTACTTCGTAGCATCTACCATTCTCTCTTGGCATTTGAGGTTTCAGCCAAGCAGTTTGTTGTTTTTTATTTATATTTCCAAAGATTGCAGAGAACAAATGTTCACCAGCTGCAATTCTGTCTTCAAAACTTAATGAAAATAGGAGCCATCACAATTTAAAAGATTATAGAACCTAAACTTTTGATAGTGCTTCTTTGGTCCTGCGTATGACTACTTCTGGATTCGTTGTACTGTCCCCTGGAGAGTGAGATACAAACTAATAAAAATACACAGAACTTTTTTAGCAAGATGGACTTTAACATGGATTTATTTTTTTTACTATAAGACTCATATTTTTCAACAAAATTGTTCTTTTCTTCTTCCCCTGGTGACTCTAGGTGACATACGTGCTCATGACTTTCAGAAAGTCTGAAAAAAAATTAAATTACCATATTTTGACAAAATTCTCAATTATTTTTAAAGAAAACAGATTTTTATGGGTTTGGGGGGGGGTCTTTTTTTTTTTGTTGTTGTTTTTTTTTTAATAGACGTAGGAAGCTAAATCATTGCCCAGTTAACTGCAGCACTGGCTAGTGCTGAACTTGGGATGCGGAACCAACATGGGTGAAGAGTCTTGAGCCAACATGGTGACTACAGTGAATCTAGTTGGTCAAGGAACAAAGAATAACAGTAATTTTTATAGGAATATGTTTTGGTTTCTATTATAAAAAAAAAGAAAGCGGAGAAGAAATGTTGTGGAGCCAACTTAACATAAGTAGTGTAACTTTGCAATTATCGTAGTGATAGTGCCTTCCAGACACTCTGCTTCTTGAGCTTTTTAGAAAGCCTTTAACATATACTGCATGTTTACTCCACAGTTGAAACTAGTTTTTTAAAAGGAAGATCAGATTTTCACATGACTCTCAGACCTGGCCTGTTTAGTGATGTCAGCTCTGTAAGTTTCCTAGTAAAAACGGCAGGAAATGGCAATGCTGTCCAGGACTTCATAATCCTCCGCATCTGGAAAATCCCCAGCACTGTCAGCAGGACCAAACCACAGAGTGTCTTTGGCAAATTAAGCCTATACTATCTATTAGTTAAGAGATCAGTGCTCTCACTTTTGGGAGAATTGCAGTTATTTTTTATTCTTATTATTATGACAGCGTCATTACTGATATAAAAAGAACAAGGAACATGTGCAAAAGTAAACCACATGCTGTCTCAACTAGCCAAGAAAATATGTACCAGATGGGGAATGATGAGACAAGCCATTGCGACGGATCAGCTGGTCACGGAGCAAATGCAGAAGAAGCCTCAGGCCTTATTCGCTAAAACCCTGGTACTGACAGCACCTCAGAGTAAAGTGGAACTGTGTGAAACTCTGTGAAAATCTGCCTCTTAGTTCTACGTAAAGTACAGTCCTGGATTCAAGAGTGACTAGAAGTACTAAGATAAATAATTTCTTTTCTAAAACTGTAAGAGTTGGAGCAGTGTCCAGCCAAGACCTTACCAAGATTTGTGTGAGCAAAAAAACTGAAAGCATAATGAAACCACTTTCCCAGCTTGAGTTAGTGGCTGAGAGATCTGAGCTACTGATGTGCCCTTTTTCAAAGCTGTGCAGTATCCAATTTTTTACTGACGTTGGGACTGTCGGTTTCCAAGAGTTATCTTGAGCAGTGACTGTACAGTCTAAGGAAGAAGTTGAGAGGCACTAACTACAGATGGGAGCCTGAGATCACACAGGGCAGCTCTCTCACCCGGTGTTTGTGACTTAGTTTTAGCTACCTAGCAGGTCGTGAAAATTCCTCAGTTCTCATAAACCAAAATAGAACTCATCTTTGGTTTAGCACCCTTAGCAGGGGAGCCAAGGATTTAAGCTGATATAAATTTAATTGACACAAAGTCACGTATTTTGCCTCTTTCCAGATTTTATCTGAAGTAGAACAAATATTAAATCCACAATTTTATAGATTTTCCCAATAACTACAGTTTAAAAGAGGCCGTTGTGCTAATTTGGTAGAGTGTAGAAATGTAGTTTATTTCTGTACTGAAATGTTTACAATGACCGATCAAAAACTGCTCCCCCCCTTGCAAAAAATAAAACTAACAACTGCGAAAATAGGCAAGAGAAATTCACACAAAGGCAAATTTTGAATACTTGAGTGGTAACTAAAGTGTTACAAGTTTCTGACGTATAAGAACAGTGACTAATAAAACAGTAAATGTAGAGTATGGTTGAAAGCTGTTGTACATATTACTGGGGATACTCATAGACGTATTCCCTAAACTTCCCTGCTGAGCAATTCCCAGTCTTTAGATATGTCAGCATCTTCAAAGGACTTAAAAATATAGTTTCCTTACTTTTATTGCAGCATATTTATGAACAAATAACTTAACCACGTTCATTTCCCAGTAGGAATATTTCTAGCAAGAGACTCCTTCTGATCGATGAAAGCAGAATGAAAAATAATTTAAAACCGCCTTTTAATTCAGTCTCTTTTTTTAGTCTCTTTACTTATTCGAAATAAGCTCTCAGCCAAAATAAGTCTACTGGGGGATGAGTGGGGCTATAACTGGTAGAATAACATCAGAGTCCGGATGTACATCTCTTCCTAGGTAGTCCACAAGGATTATCCATTTCCAGACTTTCTGTGAACCTAGCAACCAAATTCTCCAGAAATGCATGTGAGTTGTGCCTAACAACAGCATCAAGAAAATCCAGTGTGGAAATGAAGGCATGAAAACGCTCTGTTGAAAGTCTTCCAAGAAACATACAGTACAGCTGAGAACAAACCTACTGAGAATATAGGCCAGACCCCTTTTAAGTTAGTGGGCACCAATATACATTTGAACCTCTAAAAAAGGCCTTAGCCACAAATCCTTTCTTTCCATTAACAACACCTTTCTTGTGCTTCAGTTTGCCATGTAAAAAACGTATTTTTTTCTTCTTCTAGCTTACTGTTACTTTCATAAGTTCCAGTCATTTAATAATTTAATTTCAAAAAGTTTCTTAAACCTAATGAAACTTACAGAAAATTATATACAGAGAAGTCATAAAGCAAAGACAATTTTATACATCATGTTCAGCAAAATACCGGTAAGTGAAATTTGGAAGGCATTTAACAATGGGGAGGAGGCTAAGGAGTTTGCTATGATGAAGTAATTGTGTACTTAGGGATGTATTATGTTAATGTAAGTGCTTCACCATGAGCTGAGGATAAAGTCCTGACTCAGTGGCTGTCTGTGGGATTGTTGTCATTTATTTCTGTCCATAGGATTTCACTTCATGTTTTCTTTGCTTTGTAGCTTACCATGTAAAAGTGTTATGTTGAGTACCATGCAGTTATTGAAAAAGTTCTGAGGGAAAAACTCTTTTTTTCTTTACTCCCTTCTTATTTCTATCGAAAATTTAGAGATTTCATTTTCAAATATCCTGAATAGTTAAAGAAAATAAAGTAGTACTTAATATTTTAATGGGAATTATAAAACTTTGGAAAAAAAAAAAGAAATACAGGGAACAATTTATAAAAAATACTCATAGAAATACATATATATTTCTGAGCAATTCTTATATATCATTCTTTGATACCGTCATATCAGCTAGTTAAATCAAATTTGCCTAGAAAATCGCGAGTCATGCTTTTCCTAGTGTAAGATCTTTAATATCTCCATTAATGAGGAAATTGGTTTGCAGTAACATTAACCTAGATGGTGACTTGCAATAGAAGTCATCTGAACAACCCACTGACACTTGCATCTGAGCTGGTCACTCAGGTTGCCTTTAAAGTTCAAGGAGAGGGACAAACCCTTTTAAATTATCTCATCCAAAAGAGATGACCAAAAGAGCTCAGACAGATCACGCTCTGAAAGTGACTCCTTATCTGCACTGACTACAAGGGAGACAAAGGAGGTGGATTATTTTAGCCTCAGATATCTACTTCCTAGACCTGGAAGGTGAGACAAAGGAATTCCAGTTCTGATGTGTAGAAGCAGTTAACCATGCATAAGCCAAATGAGTCCCAGTTCATTGAGTTGGCAAACATCTCTTGTTCGTGCTAGCCACTGTGTATCGTTTCACGGCATCCTTCCTGATCTTATCAAACAGATTCTCAGCCACAAAAAAGACAGTGAAATGTTTGCGTTTCTAGTTACTTTAAATATTTCCAATAATGTATGCCAGTGTGTACATGTACCCGTTTTTCCTCAATATTTTTGCACTATTTAAGGGCTTGATTTTGTCCTGGTTTTCAATGGGGAAGGATTATCTATAGACTAGTTTGGCCACAAGTTTCCATATAAAGAAGAAAAGGAAGACAAGACCCACCTTGTAACTCTCCTGTGAGTAATCTCAGTATCTTCACTGGGATTGCAAGCATTCCCTCTATTGTAGGATTGGAATACTCATTTGAAAGATAAGCAGCAGAATAATAAGGATTATTGAGATTACAGGTAAAACTAGTATTCAGGAGTGTGCAAATCCCATGTAAATCAGAAAAGAGCACATTGGTCAAGGGAGGGTAGGGATTTGGCAGCAGTGGAGAAGGAGCTGGAAGGAGAGAGTCTTTTCCACTACAGCCTGCCTGCACTCATGATGGGAAAAGCTAGGAGAATGTATCCTACCAGGGCTTCTCCATGTATTGATGTAGAAGTCACCTGAAGTATAGGAAAGGTGGAAAAGTGAATTTTTTTTAATTAATCTGGGAGTACTCTGGAACATCTGAGTGACCCAGGACATGCTGGTGGCAGGCAGTGCATCTAAATCCCCGTGGAGCACTCAGAGGTAGAAGAACCCCTGTATTATTAATTCACCTTACTAGCTGACAGCACCCAATGACAGTGTGATTCTGGCCACTCAAAAAATAACCAGACTGCATCTAATCAAGGAACAGCTAATTACTTAGAAAGGATTCAGTTTTCATGCATGTGTTTTTCCTGGCTCATTTCATCTTCAAAGCTTGTAATTCAAATGATGTGATTCTTAGCAATGGGAGCACACTGTGAGTCCAAGTTACAGTAAAACAGAATTTCAAACCTTGGGCTCACATTTTCTCAACAGAAAAAGACCTCAGCACTAATCCTAAACTGAAAATCAAACTTTATCGCTTTCCTGCAGTATAGCTCGCTTTCCTAAAACTGTTCAGCTATACCTTGTTGAAAGAACATGGCGTGCATATATCACTCACACAGGGTTTTTATATATGACTTATCAGGCCATGCTTTAGTAGGCTTCTTATGGTTCTCATCCTGATTGCAATTTGTAGACCTAAATGTTTTTTAGATATTCCCTGAATCTCTCTGCAATTTCATTCTTTTTTCCTCTTTGCCTTTATCTTCACATTTAAATGTATTTCACTCTTATCCTCAATCTGCCATTCAGAATATGTCAACTTGAGGAGTACGAGACTCTAGCAGTAACTGACAGTATTTTTAAAAATCAGTCTAGGCTGTACGCGGCAGGTCTCAGAGAAAACTGCTCGCCTGTGATATATGGCATTTTAACATATTATTCTAAATTACTTCCATCAAGTAGTGAAATGGCATTCAGCTCACGAGCATGTGAACAAGCTGAAGAATTTCCTTTGACAACATGCTCCTTATGAGATCAAACTTGTAAAACATCACATCAGATTTAATGTCTAATGTATCAACTTATTCCCTCGGTTTGTTTTTTTTTTTTTTAGTTCTAAAGATTTAATGTTGAGAGGATATTTCTCCCAAGTTGACATAAATATTAGAAATACAGAAGAAAATGTGACTTATTCTTCCTACAAAAAATGTCTCTAAAAGACAATGCAGCACTTTTAGAAATAATCAGACTGTAGAAATGGAGAAGATAAGGAAATGACAGATTCATTAAACATCTGTTTACATTTATCTTTAAAGCAAAAGCAGATTTTAGACAGCTGCATAACACAGAAATGTATCCTAATAAAGCATAAAGTAAGAGTTGCATGCAATACAACAATAACAGGAATTGTTACAAATTCTTAAATGAGACTACACTCAGCAAAGTGACACCAAAATAACAACATTCAGGATTCTGGAGTTTTTTCTCCCTTCGATTGCTCAGTTGTCTTCCAGTCTGACAAAGTGTAATCTGTAACATCAGGCAAGCCACTGGTTTGATTTTTGATTTTCATGTCTGCAAGAAGCGATGTGCAACAGCCTGGTTTGAGCCGTGTGGTGCTCAGATGAAGACTGCTTTCACCTATTGCTGTTGGTGTTTCTTGCTGCATGAAGTGTTTCGATGCATAGGGGCACTGGCAGTGATGAAACTCCTCTCTAAAATAAAGGGGCTTAACAATAGCCTTTTCATTTATCTTTCTTAGCACGGTGAGTACTATATTTAATAGAGTATTATATTTATTATATATACTA